>NW_026058043.1:0-82037 GCF_023721935.1 Panthera uncia | reverse complement strand
AGGCTGGGGCAATGGTGGAGAGGACCTGATTCTAAAGCCTTGCTTCCGGTCACTCCCGGTTACCTCCATGACAGATCAGAAATGGCGGGAGGGACCAGAAGGCAGGCCAAGAAGACTTATTTACTTGATTTACTGTGTGCCTTGGATGGTCAGCATCAGCAAAGGGAAGAGGAACCAGTTTGGAGGAGGCAATGAGATTGAAGATAATGGCAGTGGAGGTCCTACGGCTGGTCTTTCAACTGAATGAAAATAGAAGGGGTCTGTAGTAACAGCAGCAGCCTGCATTCACTGGGCACTCTCACAGGGCAAGAATGAGGATGCCTGCTGAACATCCAGGATCTTGTTCAGGCCTCACCCCAGCCAGGGATGGGGTGTTACCTGTTTCCTGGTGAGGAGGCCAAGGCTCAGAGAGGGTAGATAAGTCGTCCCACTGAACAGCTGGTCACCGGCAGAGTTTGAACACAAACCCAGACCTCACCGGCTCCAAAGCTCATTCTCTTAACTGGGACTCTTTCTTTTAATCTCAGCGTCTCTGTGGGCATCGGGGAAAGAGATGACCACCAGGCCAAGTGCCATGGACTTCCCCGTGCTGAAGAACCAACATCACAATGGATGGGCCATTTGTGAAAAAATAAAATGGCTTCTTATCTGTACTTGACGCCATAAAAAAAAAAAAAAATCCAGGCAGATTCAACATTTAAATGTGGCAAAATAAAAAAATAAAACCATACAATGTCAGGTGAAAAACAGATGAACATTTTATAATGTTGGGATGGGAATGGATTTGCAAAATACCCCCCAAAATGGCTAGACCTCCTGCTCAAATTATCACCATTGCCTGCCTCTCCCTTTGGCTGGAAGAGCTTGGTCTTCAAGCCTCCCTGATTAAGATGCAGATTCTCCCTGAGAGGGAGGGATCACCTTCTGCAGACGGACTTATTGGCTTTCTTTCCAACACAACAGCACACAGAAGGGAGGGGCCTTGGGCAAATACATCTTGATTTGGGTTGGGGGAAGGGAGCTGAGGCACAGAAGAAGTTCTCCTTGGAATCACGAGGTGGGGAGGGCATCCTCCCCTCATGACTTCCAGGCTGCAGGGGGCATTTTCCTGCAGCCCTCTACCCAGATTCTATAAATCCTCACATCTTTGCTGAGATCCTACCAGGTGCCAAGCCCTGTGTCATAGGTAATGCAAAGATCATTAACAATACGGATGTGCTTCTTGCCCAAGGGCCAAGGTCGAGGGGCAAAGGCAAGACACCAAGGTAAGCTCTCCCAATGCAGTTAGCCACGACGTCAGCCACGTCCTAGCCAAGAGAGCGCAGTGGAATTGCGCTCGGACAGAGGCCTTGGAAGTCAGCCTGCTTACTTTCACCCGTCTTCTTTTTCAACGTTTTTTTTGTTTTGTTTTGTTTTGTTTTGTTTTGTTTTGTTTTGGGACAGAGAGAGACAGAGCATGAACGGGGGAGGGGCAGAGAGAGAGGGAGACACAGAATCGGAAACAGGCTCCAGGCTCCGAGCCATCAGCCCAGAGCCTGACGCGGGGCTCGAACTCACGGACCGCGAGATCGTGACCTGGCTGAAGTCGGACGCTTAACCGACCGCGCCACCCAGGCGCCCCTCACCAGTCTTCTTTGACCATCTTCATAGAAGCTGCCTGTTGATATGACTTCTCCACATTTTAATTCAATCACATTGGCCAGCTTGGTGTAAAAGGGACTCACAACAGGACCTGGACAACGTAGTTAAAAAATATCTGTAATCTGCTTAAGTGCTGGGGTTCGTCTCTGGTGCTCCAATCAAGGCCAGGATTTTGCAACCCAAAATCTCTATTGGCCACATATAAGGAAACACAGAGACCTCATCACCAGTACCATTTCTTGGCGCAGAAAATGGTCATGTCCTGTTTTGGTTTTTCTTTTTTTTTTTTTTTTTTAATTTTCCAATGAGCATGCTTTGCACTAATGTGATGTTTGTGATGAATATATATATATATATGTAAAACATTACACTGTTCCTTGGTGCCATTTCCATGAATAATTCAACGTGAAAGGTATGTCTTAGGAAATCATCACACACAATCCACAGTGATGAAGGAGCCAGAGCAAAGTTGGAGGGTCAGCTGTCCGACTTCTTGTTATCTGTCCGGAAGCAGCCATAAATTCACCGCAAAAAGCAAGAGCCCAGTTCCTGGGAGCAAAAGGGTCGCTGGAAGCAAGTCAGGAGGACGTGGCTTTATTTAATTGAGAACTAAATATCTTTGGGATTGTTTTCTCTCTCCAAAGGAAGGTCACTTTGCTGTGCAAGCATGTCAATGCCTCCTTGGTGGTCTGTCCCCTGATTAAGCCCAGATTCCCCCTCTGCATTATAGGTTCCTCTTCTGTATTACAGGGACACAACCTGCCAAGCCAGTATTTGGATTTTCAACATCATTCCCCACACCCTCAAGCCCATAGCGCCTTCTCCCCCTCAGTCAGGTACTCAGAGGCCCCCACTCATTAGCCACAGAGTCACAGAGACTCGCAAGGTATTAAGATGGCAATATCATCTTATTGGCTATTAACACAAATGTGCCAATAAACATAGTGCATAAAAATTATACATATTCCCTCGGAGTCCATAATCCCGAACTGATATGGCATAATGCAAAACACACTTCCCCAAAAGTAGTGCTTAAAGTCACGATGTACAAATTGAATTTTAAATAAATTTCCTGAAACATCACCAGTGGTTCTAGCCACATTAGCTACACACATTTGCTAAAAATAAAGCACAGAGCGGCCATGTCCACCCCAACCCCAAAGGGATGGGACCGGTGGGCATTTGTCTGCCCTGCCCATTCTTCTAGAGGTGGACTCACTACGTGCCCGTTTGGGCACGATTGCTAAAACAACCCAATACATTCCCCTCAAGGGTTTTTCCCTAATTATCAGTGATCATCAGGTTCCAAAAAGTCAGCTTGTCTTCACCTCACTCTCTATCAAAGAGGGAGATGTTAATTGCATTATCGCCTTGCCAACACCCTCTGAAATGCTGTTGTGATCATTAGCGGCCTACCATGGAGCCAGGGTTGGCCCAAATTTGGAACCAGCCAGTTCTTCCCAATCCCACGTGCGTGCAAACATGAAAAATACAGGGCAGTGGCCACAAAAAAAAGGGGGCTCTGGGGGGTACTGAAAACCAAACTGCCTCCCACCAAGAAATTACAGGAAGCAGCAATCTCATAAAGGGTCCAAACGGCCGCGCTCTGGGATCCAACCCTTTTCCATGCTCTCGCACACGCACAGGCAAAACAGCGAAAAACAAGTTCCCCCAAGCCTTGTCATTTTTTTCCCCAACCCTCTGCCTCCCTGATCAAGCTGACAGTCCAAGGAAGAAAATCAGAGTGAAGCCGGGTTGTCCTGTTTGACAGAGAACCTCTCCATGAAGGCTGTCGGTATGCCTCTTCCCTTAGATAAAAAAGTGCTCATGGTCATTTACATTATTTTCAGCAGAGACCAAGACCAAAAATATTTTGCCCTTGCTCATTCCGCTTAGTTTCCTCAATGCACACAGTGATGTTGTGGTTTTCGTCCCATGCCTCACCCCCCAGGTACCTTTTGGACTGATATCGGACCTCACTACCCAACCCACCCCCCAACTCTTTGAGGCCTGCCTCAAACCCCGGCCCCCCACCTCTGCTTCCTCAGCCCTGTCAGAAGAGAGGAGATTAACTCCTGAGAAGTTGATATCTTTATGCTATAAAGAGCTCTTTCAAAGACTCGCTCCTCAAGGAAAAAAAAATGGGCACATGATCAAACAATTCACAGGAGGAGAAATATACATATGCAATAGACATATGAAAATGTATTCAACCTCAATCATAAAAGAAATCCTAATTTTAAATATTTTCATCTATCAAACAGGCAGCTTTGTAAAAGACCGTCACCTGCTTGAAAAGCAAGGCTAACATTTTTCCTCCCTCCCCGCTCCCTGGACCAACCCTCCCTGGGGACAAGTTTTTCAAACTAAAGGGGCCTCCCTACACAGGACTCCCTCTTCTGGGAATTCAGTCGCAGGTAAAACCAGACGTGCACCCAGCGATTAACATGAAAAGATATTTGTCACAATTTCGCTGCTAATGTCAAAAAGAATGAGAAACAACTCAGTGGGTACCAAGAAGGAAGGAGTTAAATGATATGGTACATCCAACAAATGCAGTTTTGTGAATTCTTAAAATTAAAAAAAAAAAAAAAAAAAGTTTGTGGGAACCATTAAGGACATGGGAAATGTTTACAATATGTTAAGGGGAAAAAAGCGGGACATAAAAACTGTATGTATGGTAGATTCCCAATTCTGAAAAAAATAATAATACATCTAAATGCCCATGGGTCTGTAAAGAAATGCATAAAAAATTTAACAATGTTTATCTCTGGGTAGTGGGATTACAGGCAGTTTTTATTTTCTTCCTGAAACTTGCCTGTATTTTCAAATGTTCCAAAATAAATTTGTATTCCTCCTCTATTTAGAAGGCAGTGTTTTGCTTTTGTTCTTTACACACACTGAACCCCCACAGCACTTGCTGTCGGAATGACTTACGGCAAAGTACATGTTACCCCATCTCCGTGTGAGCTCATTCCGGCTTCTCCTCTAGGCTGAGCGCCCCCCCCCCCCACCCCGCAGGCCCAAGAGAAGACATCCTCCTCCCCTGCTTTCAACCCAAGGTCTACAGGCTCAGTTCCTTGCCCTCAGCTCCCGCCATCTGACTGCCTAGCCCGACCCTACAATGCCCAGACCAGGGCAAGCACCCGACACTCACATATAACGTCCAAGAAACAAGGGTCAGCTTCGGCTGTGTGGCGTCCCATGGAGCACAGCAGTGTGCCTGTCTAGCACCCCCTCAACCACATTGAACCCTGGGCTTCAGTTCAAGGGCAGCACCTTCTCCATGATCTGCTCGTGGCAGGAATGGGAATTGGAGGAAAGCAGTAGGGAAGGAGGACGGAAGGAAGTAAGAGGTCTAAGAAATTCTCCTTGGTCTTAGAGGATTCCATTTGTGCTCCTGTTTGATTGACAGGAGTTTCTTGATATGCTCACGTCATAAGACAGACCGTGTGTGGGAGCCGGGGGGGGGGGGGGGGGGGGAGGCCGATGCGTAGCCATACGTACTTGTTACAGAATAAACCCTCTCAGCACCCATTGGCTCTTCCCTATAGGGCTATGAAAATTGCAATTTCGGCTTCAAGGAGCTCCCACAGGGACACAGGCTCTGGCCAGGCTCTATCTCTGGCTGGTTTGGTCAGGCAAATCAACCACCCTCTTTGGCCGCAAAATATCAAGAAGACTGATCCAAGCAGGTGAGTTCCACCTGATGGCCTCCTCTGACCCTGAAGGAACACAGATGGCAGACAGCCTTCCTTCCCCCCCGTGGAGCCAAGCCCTTCCCACCAAAGAGCCAGGAGATAACAGACCACCTCCGTAGCTTATGGTAACTTGTGGCCACTCCTCTCTCACCCAGAGCCATTACCAGCTCTCAGAGCCCTGTCCCTTGTCCCAATGAGCTTTTCCTGGCAAAGTAGGCTCACCGGGGACATGGCTCTCAGAACCCAAGGGGACACGGGGACAGAATTTCACTTCATCCCAGAAGATTCGGACACAACACTATGGCCTTTCAGCTTTCTCCACCCTCTAGTGGATCAGGCTGTCCACTGGCCTCCACTCCTGTTAGCCTGAGCCTCAGAAGAAATTAAATGAGGCAGGGAGGCCATGCGGTGATCATTCCATTATGTTCTCTCTATTCCCTTTCCACATGTGAGTCACACTATCACTTTTAGGAAGTGAGGCATCTTATGGAATCAATAGTTAATCTCAAGGTGGCATGAAAGAAGGGCAAGGGGACGTGGCCGAATTACCCCTGATCCTTATGTTTGCAGAGACCCTCACTGGTGATGCCCCAAGTGGGGGACAGATGAATTGTGGGGAACCTTGACCCCATTCCAGGTAAGCTTCTGATTTATGGTTCATTGTGCTTTCTAACAAATAATTTTTACACAATAATTCCACCAGTAAGCACCAAACCTTCTTCTTGGGAATGCAATTAAGGGAAAAATTAGCAATAAATTGTTTTCAGTACTTAACCCAGCTCCAAATTTATGGTTGCTGGAATTTATTGTTTCAGAGGCCTGAAAAATGGCAATTAATTTTATCCCATTTCCTGTCATTCACCCTCAAAATTGAAATGTAAATAAAGAACCGTCCACGGTCTCCGGTTTTCCTGCTCTTTGCAAAGCTCCAGACTAAGCCCGTCCAGCCAGTTACCACTGCCTGCCCCTGAACCGTAGAAGCAGAGAGGGAAACACTCCTTCTCTCCAGGCATCGCCTTTCCTTCTCCGGTTGCTGCTGAAGTGCACGCAGCTCTGAGGCGGTCCCGGTGCAGGGATGTGCCTCACAGGGGAGAGTAAACGAGCAAACGCTAAGTTAGATTCTGACGCCCATGCTGGATGTATCCGTCTGCCCTATAAATAAGCACTGATCACCTCCATTTTATTGAACTCATTTTCCAGGCAAGCAAAGACCACAAGATTCTTCTGCACATTTTCTCTTTACACCCTCTAGTGCTGCCGCCAGTGTCAGCTCCGACAGATTTATAGCCCATTCATTCATGGGAACAAAAACCCTGCCTGCCACGGCTGGTCATGGGACCCGCAATAGCAGTTAGTTCAAAAGATAGCAGCTACAATAGCTCACCTCTCCATTCAGCGCTACACAGCCGCCACTACTTTGGAGGTAATAAATGCTTCTTGTTGTGTGTTTTGAGTCATAATCCAGAAATAACTGTGGTCGGCCTCACCCCAGGCCCCGCCTCCATGGGTACCGCTCCCCGCCTCCCTCCACCCCTCCCACCCCACCCCTCGCTCCAGACCCGAACTCCAGCCCCTCTCTGCCTGCCTCCAAGGTGGCGTGGGGGGGGGGGGGGGGGGGGCGTACCGAAGGCAGGCCTTGTGGAACCAGAGTGAAGACCCAACCTCTTCCTTCCAGCCGATTCGCTGAGCCCTTGCAACTCAAGCTGTTAGGCAAAGTTGAAAACTTTGAAACCTCCTTCCTCCATGGTGAGTGGCCATGTGGGCACGTGCATTTGTCCTAGCCTGGCGGGTGACCCTCAGCTGGCCCCAGCTTGGTCACACATGCCCTCCTAGCGTCCTCTCTCAAGCAATAAGTGAGCCCTGACTCAGGACCCACCCTTGCTTCGCGGCCAAACTTGCTCCTGATGGAGGCCATGAGCCTGATGGAGAATACACAGAGGGATGGCCCTTACCTTGCAAACTGGCAAAAATCAGCGCTAGGGTGTGAGCCCTGATCCCAAGACAGGAGGAAGCTGCTTTGACTAGCGCATCACTGTCCCCAGACACTGCAACATGCCAGACAGACGTTGACTAAACCAATGGGTTTTTTAAATGTGCACAACCTAGAAAGGATAGAGAGGATCCATTCCAAGCCCCTCCTGTGACAGATGAGGAATCTGAAGCTCAGAGCAAGGACAAGTTTGGACAAAGAAGCCACATGGTAGGGAAGCATTCTGCCTCAGACACTCAAGGAGTCTACTCATCTGTAATGGGGGTGTTGACTATACCTAACTCAGAGTACTGTTGCTAAAATGGAATGAGATCAGGGTGCCTGGGTGGCTCAGTCAGTTGAGCCTCCGACTTCAGCTCAGGTCATGATCTCACAGTTTGTGGGTTTTAGCCCCGCATTGGGCTCTGCGCTGACAGCTTGGAGCCTGGAGCCTGCCTTGGATTCCGTGTCTCCCTCTCTCTCTGCTCCTCCCCGCCCCCCATACTCTGTCCTTCTCTCCTTCAAAAATAAATAAACATTAAAAAAAATTGTAATTGAATGAGATCTATAAAAATATTAAATGCTATATGTAAAAAATACAAAAATATATATTTTTTCTAAATACATGCATGTAATAAATATATATAGTCAATAGATATATAGAAAAGTAAAGAAATACATATAGCAAAGGTATAAGCATAAATAAATAAATACATAGCATAGAGTAAATAAATGTATATCAGACCTCCGCACAGTGCTAAGCATAGCATGTGTTGTGAAATTAACTCGGTTAGTTGGAGAAACAAAAGATCCTCGCAAGAAAATTTTTGAAAGCTCAGTAGAAGACAGAGAGGACTGTGGAGGGCGAGACAATGCTTCCAGGCAAATGCCTGCAGTGTTGTAAACCTTCCAGTAGTACACAGACACCTGCCTCCACCCCGTCAATGCTCTGTGGCCCGTGTTCCTTGGGAGGCGTGTGATTGTTGCTGTCCTTCTAATGTTCCGACAGCTAAACACCAAAGAAAACACAGGCTGATACCACAGGACTCTAATGCCATCCCTCTGGGACCCTGGGATCTCTGGACTTTGGGGTTCAGGCGGGAGATGAGGTCGAAGATAAAGCAGGTGCAGGGCAGGCAGTGGCCACGGAAGTTGAGAGCCTCCAGGCTGTGGAAGGTTCCAGAGAGAGAGAAACCAAGGTTAATCTCCAAATGAAAACAAAATCCAGGGGGCAGGAGAGGTTGTGAAATGCATAGAAAATGACACTGGGCATCAGTTGCTGTAAGTACATTCTTTGCTAATCAATCAGCTTTTATTGTGACGCCTCTAGCTCAGCTCATAACGCAGGAAAGCAGCTTCGGCAGCAGTTTGAAATGTTTCCAGTTTAATAATCCCTGCTAATTGAAAGCAGCTCGGAAACGGGGTGAGGTGGGGGGCGGGGGGCGCACCAGCACCGTTCATGGCAAACAGAGCTATTCCTACGGGGAACAAAAAGACCTTCCGTGCTGGAGGAGAAGCCTGCGTCCCCAGCCCCACACAACTAATTCCTACGACTGTCTGCTTTGACGGTGAACCTTTCCTTCCTACGTTTTAATTGTGGCACGTTAGAGCTGCAGAATTGCTGTGAAACCTGTTTTTATCCGTGGAAAATTAACCACCCCCTGCTGCAAACACTGGATCTTTTTTTCTTCAACAAAGAATTACATTCATTTTTATAATTGTTCTTTCCTTTCAAATCACCTAATATGACAAATGCTGGGCGACGTTATAGTTCATCTGCTAAAGAGTGTCTTTATGAGTTGAGGCTTCAATGCTTTAATGGAGAAATTGCCTGATTTAAGTAAATCATGTCGCCTTCACCCTTGCAATCATATTTGTTGCAGACGTCTGCTGACCTAACCTGCAGAGCAAAAACAAAAACACATTTACATTTCCAGGCTGAGATATTTGGTGCGAATGATGTACAAATAGGTCATAATGAAAAGTAATTTTAGCACACGGCAAAGGTACGACTTAAGTATACTTTTGACAGTTTTTACACATACATAATTATTCAGTATTGTAATTTAAACAGGTAAAAGACAGATTTTAGCACAAAAGCCCCTGATTCCTCAGCCCTGGTCTTTTAGGCTTCCCAAGCAGAGCTACAAATGAGGACGTAGATCGAGCAGAGGGACGTCCGCTGTATGATGTGCCAAGAATCAGCTGGGCTTGTCCTTCCTCCCTCAGGTATACACAAATCCATCCCAGTGGGTGGGCTCAAGGTGCCCAGATCTTGGTGCTTCCTCCTCTCTCTGTGACGTCAATTGCTCCTGTCGTATGATAGGGAATCAATACCCATTTGTTGAATGGCTAAAACATGGCCAAAATTTGGCATCAAAAAATCTTCTAAAAAAAATCCACAGTGGGGGCGCCTAGGTGACTCGGTCAGTTAAGCGTGCAACTTCGGCTCAGGTCATGATCCCACAGTTCATGGGTTCGAGCTCCTTATCAGGCTCTGCACTGGCAAAATCATTTTTGGGATTCTTTCTCTCTCCTTCTCTCTCTCTGCCCCTCCCCCACTGAGCATTCTCTCTCTCTCTCTCTCAAAATAAACTTTAAAAAAATTGCTCAATTGTGTGTTTAGTTCTTCTGCATGCTTTGTAATCTAACCCCTTATCTGATCCATAGTTTCCAAACATTTTCCCTCATTCTGTAGGTTGTCTTCATTTTGTTAATGTTTGTTTGCCATACAGAAACTTTTTTGAGTTTTATGTGGTCCCATTTATTAATTTTTGTTTTTGTTTTTTGTGCCTTTGGCATGGGGTCCAAAAAATCATTGCCAAGATCAATATTTTTTTAATGTTTATTTATTTCTGAGACAGAGACAGAGCATGAGTGGGGGAGGGGCAGAGAGAGAGGGAGACACAGAATCCCAAGCAGGCTCCAGGCTCCAAGCCATCAGCACAGAGCCCGACGCGGGGCTCGAACTCACAAACCATGAGATCATGACCTGAGCCGAAGTCGGTCGCTCAACTGACTGAGCCACCCAGGTGCCCCGCCAAGATCAATATTGATGGACTTCCCTGCAATTTTTTCCTAAGACTTTTATGGTACCAGGTCTTGGGTTTCAGCCTTTGATCCATTCCAAGTTAGTTTTTGTATGTACTCTAAAGTGGGGTCCAATTTCATTGATCTGCATGTATCTCTGCAGTGTTCCCAGCACCACTTGTTGAAGAGACGGTCTTTTCCCCCATTGGGTGTTCTTGGCTCCCTCATCAAACATCAGGTGCCTGGATATGCCAGGGTTTAATTCTGGGCTATTTTGTTCCACTGGTCCACGTGTCTATTGTTGTGCCAGAATACTGTTTTTATTACGATGGCTTTGTAGTATAGTTTGAAATAAGGAAGGCTGATACCTCCAGCTTTGCTCTTTTTTTGTCAAGATTGCTTTGACTATTCGGGGTCTTTCGTGGTTCCACACAAATTTTAGGATTGTTTTTTCTATTTCTGTGAAGAATGTCATTGGTATTTTGATCCATGGTAATGATTCGTTGCAGGCAAGAATCAGCTAAGCAAGCAGAAGTGTGATAAGAAACAGGATATTTGCAGGGGCGCCTGGGTGGCTCGGTCGGTTAAGCGTCTGACTTCGGCTCAGGTCATGATCTCGCGGTCTGTGAGTTCGAGCCCCACGTCGGGCTCTGTGTTGACAGCTCAGAGCCTGGAGCCTGTTTCAGATTCTGTGCCTCCCTCTCTCTCTCTGACCCTCCCCTGTTCATGCTCTGTCTCTCTCTGTCTCAAAAATAAATAAACTTTAAAAAAAAAAGAAGAAGAAAAAAAAAAGAAACAGGATATTTGCATAGCTTCAAAGTGTCTCCTCACAAGAATTAGAAACCTGGTAGACAACTCTTTAACCAAGTTTTCAAACTTAATATTACTTGTAATATGATATAGAAGCATCATTTACCACCTGATATGATACACTAAGATACTAAAATACATTTTTTCCTTTAAAAAATTCTGTTACTGGGGCGCCTGGGTGGGTCAGTCGGTTGAGTGTCTGACTTCAGCTCAGATGATAATCTCATGTCTTATGGGTTCGAGCCCCACATCGGGCTCTGTGCTGACAGATCAGAGCCTGGAGTCTGCTTCAGATTCTGTCTACTTCTCTCTCTGTCCCTCCACACTTGCACTTTGTCTCTCTCTCTCTCTCTCTCTCTCTCATAAATAAAACATTAAAAAAATTTTTTTAATAAAAAAAAATTCTGTTACTTGTTAGACATAATGGGGCAAATGATTACATGAGTAACAGCACAGCTTACAAATTGTAAAAAAAAAAAAAGCTGGTGTCATAATTTTATATAATACAATAAATAATACTTTATTAATCTGATATTTTGATTGATCATGAGATTTTCTGGCTCTCTTTTCTGCAAATATCTGCAGCATCATTTATCAGGTCCTCAAAAATTTTAGCAACTTCATCTTCAATTGATACAATTGAAAGTGAAGTCAATCAACCTTGCCAGCTGTGAGACTGCAAATAATATTTGATCATTTTTAATTTGAGGATGATCTTTCTGCTGATACAAATGTTAGTGGAGTTCTGAAGAGTCTTTTACAGGCTTTGACAGCCCTGGAATTCATTTCTGATAAATTATTTTGAAATACAAATTTTAGGACATCTAGAGCTGATGATTCCCATGGAACAATTTTTCTAAAAAGATCTAACTCTTCATAAGAATCAGTTTTATGTGGGGCGCCTGGGTGGCTCAGTCGGTTAAGCGGCCGACCTCGGCTCAGGTCACAATCTCGCGGTCTGTGAGTTCGAGCCCCGCGTCGGGCTCTGTGCTGACAGCTCAGAGCCTGGAGCCTGTTTCGGATTCTGTGTCTCCCTCTCTCTGACCCTCCCCGTTCATGCTCTGTCTCTCTCTGTCTCAAAAATAAATAAACATTAAAAAAAATTTTTAAAAAAAGAATCAGTTTTATGTAAGTCTGAATTTAATTTTCAATGTAAATGCGTACAACGGTATTTTAATGTTTCCTCTGACATCTCCTGTAACTGGTGGAGGTCATACAAGAAACTGAAAGTAGCTCCATCATTTGTATATGTCAGTCAACAGTTGTATATGTCAGTCAACAGTCAACAGTCAAAATGCCTGTTGATGTAGTCTATCACTGTATCTTCAATTACTAGGGAAAAATAATTTTACAATTGACCCCTTCGCTAAAAATTGATTCTTCGGAAGCTCCTATCAAAGCAGTGTTCTTTTCCATCAAATGGGACAATCTTTCCATCCAAGCCTGTGGATATCTGCTTTGTAATGTAGCAGTTTATAAGAAAGCAGAGATTTTAGTCTTTGAAGATTCGAATAACTCCCTGATAATGCTTTATTATAATGTCCACAATCTCCACGTGTGAACTTTTATTTCGTAGTAATTTACCGACAGGGTTTACTGCCTGGGCATTTACAGCTCCCATCCTGGCACTCAGATCAAAGAGTTAATATTTGTGCAGACGCCACAGGGACCAGCTCCGAGGATGGACAGGTAAGCTGGCCTCCTACTGCGGCTCCCAGCGCGGTTCCCACGTGGAGCCCCTCCCGTGGCCACTGCTGTCACCACTGCATCCGGCTCCCGGTCCATGTTTCAACCGATACAGCCCCTCGTGCGCATGGGCCATGAGACTTCACTTACCAAACACTGCTCAAAGATTAAATCACTAGGAGTTGCAACATTTTTTAAAAATTTCAAAATGCTTAAGGCTGCCTTAGCAGAGATTTGCATGCCCAGCATTCAGCCACATGCCTGTGAGGCCAGCCCCCGCGTGGAGATCCACATTGTCTCAGAGGGTTGTTTTTGTTTTTGTTTTTTACTGAATATCATTCTACCACGTTGTGGTAGACGTGTGTCCACGTTGGTACACGGAGAGCCCCCTGAGTGTTTGCGGCAGCCGCACAGGGTCCCGTAGAAGGACACGCCAGCGTTTGCTTACCCATCACCCTGCTGATGAACATCTAGGTGGTTGTTTCGGTGTTTAGCACTGTGCTAGGAACAATTCTGCAATCAACATCCCTGTGTACTTGCGTTATTCTTTCTTCGGATACCAACAAGTGGAAGTGCTGAGGGTTTTTTGTTTGTTTGTTTGTTTTTTAATTTAAAATGTCTGCCTTTTATGGGGTTGTTACCATGTGCCAGGCGGTGTGCTGGTGTTTTTATATACACATCTCATTTGATGCTCTTACAAGAACTATGTACTAAGGAGTATTTCATCCACATTTTACGAATGAGAAACCCAAGACTCAGAGAGGCCAAGTAAACTCAGGACCTACAGCCAGTGAGGAGAAAACCAGAATTTTTCACACCAGGCAGCTTCAAGTCTGACACCTACAAGCCCAACTACTGTGCTGTTTTGCCTCCAGGTGAATATATACAGACCGGTTTGCATTTATGATCTGAGAACCCAATGTGTGCCCTTCACTATATGGCAAAAAGCCTGAGGAGGCTGATCCAATGAAACTGAGATGTTTATCCCACATGGTAGAGAGGCCAAACCCCAGAAATTCGACCAGATCCCACAAACGGCAGAGTCCAGACTTGGCCCCAGAGCCCCACTCTTTTCCTAAGAATGCATAGGTGCATATGGGCATGGTCACCAAGGCAGGTCTTGGGGTCAGAAGGCACATCTGTTCAGCCAGATGCTAGGACAAGAGAAGCTGGAGTATCCCAGCTGGAGTCTGGGCAGCAGGCATGATGCACACCCAGCGTTTCCCCACACCTCCGGTACCCCTTCTCAAAGTAAAATACCTCCAGGGGCACCCAGGTGGCTCAGTCGGCTAAGTGCCCAACTCTTTTTCTTCTTTTTTTTTTCAATATTTATCTATTTTGGGGAGAGAGAGAGAGAGTGCAAGGGGGTGAGGGGCACAGAAAGAGAGAGACACAGAATCCGAAGCAGGCTCCAGACTCTGAGCTGTGAGCACAGAGCCCAATGCAGGGCTCAAACTCACAAACCATGAGATCATGATCTGAGCCGAAGTTGGACACCCAACCGACTGAGCCACCTAGGCACCCCAAGTGTCCAACTCTTGATTTCAGTTCAGGTCATGATGTCATGGTTTGTGAGTTCAAGCCCCTCATCCGGTTCTGCAGTGACAGCATGAAGCCTGCTTGGAATTCTCTCTCTCTGTCTCTCTACCCCTCCCCAATTCATGCTAAATAAACAAATAAAACTTGAAAGGAAAAAAAAAAAAACACCTCTGGTTCAAGGAAGCCCTCACCTCTGGGAGAGGGCAGAGAGGTTCAATGTCACCTTTACCACTTCTCACCAGTCAAGTCAAGATTAGGCTGGATATGGCCCTAGAAAGCGTGGTGCTTTGAGAATTCAGTTTGGGTGGGTCGGCCTTCTATGTTCCGAATCAAACCAAACTTCATGCTTTCACTCCTCAACCCCGAAGTTGGTCGAACTGGAGCTTTAGACACAAACAGGTGCAAAGGGAACAAAAAGAGCACCGTTGGGTTGAGCCAACTTGACCCTGATCCCCACAGGCACAAGGGTGCAGGTCAAACTGGCGGCCAGGTAGGGAAGGTGGGGGCACCTCATTCTCTGCAGAGCTACCCTCAATCTCAGGGAATTCTCTGCTCCAGTCTTTACACTTTGTTTCTCTAGGGATGCTTGGGTATTTCAGTCAGTTAAGCATCTGACTCTTGATCTCGGCTCAGGTCATGATCTCACACTTCATGAGTTTGAGGCCCACATTGGGTTCTGCGTTGATGGCACAGATCCTGCTTTGGATTCATTCTCTCTCTCTCTCTCTCTCTCTCTCTCCCCTTGCCCCACTTGTGTGCTCTCTCTCTCTCTCTCTCTGAAAATAAACTTTAAAAAAATTTTAAGTCTTTAAAAAAAATAAACTTAGTTTCTTTCCTATATTGTCCAAACACTACAAGCACACACATGTTCTGGATGGTTAAGGACATAAAACGCCTCTCAGCCTCTGCCGTCACAGTAAATAGAGAAGGAGGACACTATTCTCATTAACCAGGGCCTGCCACAACCGACAGGAAACAGGAAGGTGAAACCACCTGCCTGGGGACTCTGGCTGTGGCATCAAAGCTAATTTGGCAAAAGAAAACCATGGTAAATCTAAATCTTTCCCTCCTTCCTTCCACTGAAACTGACAGATTGAAACAGGAGCCCTGACATCCTCTCCAGAACTCCCTACCAGATTACCCTCTGACCTCCCCTGGATGGGCGAGAAAACAGAAAGAAATCACGAGACGTGTAGAAATATTTAGCCATTCAAGATATAGACATTCATCTGTGCAATTAGAGCAAATGTCACATTATATGGCAGAGTTAGTGCAAGAAACAGGAGGAAAATGTAGTCTTTAGGTGTTCTTCCAAGAGAACATTTCAACTATGAAACTATGGGAGGCAGCCTTAAAAGGAAAAAATCTCAAAAAAAAATTGTTTTTGGGGTGAGAAGTATGACTGATAAATTTTTAAGTGGAGAATTAAAAGAATAGTTCAAGAGATATTACCAGGGCTAAAAAAAAAAAGGCCAATAGACAAAAAATGAGAAAGAAATAAGAAAAGGAGGATGGTTAAACAGGATATACAAGTAGTTCAAACTGAAAAGAAAAAGGGAGTAGGGAAGCAATAATTACACAGGCAACATCTTCCATAGGCCACCTGAGTATGGAACCCTTCAAGGCGAGATGATCCCCAGGACCCTTACCCAGAAGGACCTACATGCTTATGCTTTCAGTTCACATGAAAATGTAAGCGAGTTTAATTTCTCTCTTAAAAAACTCAGTTTGGGTCACAAACAAAACCCAGCTTTGTGCTATTTTAAAGGAGCACACTTACAGCAAAATGTCCCGGAAAGTTTACAAAATGCATTCATGCATTTATTCATTCAACAAATAAATACTGAGTTCTTTCTAAATGCCAAATGAGGTGACGGGCAAAGACTTACCATGCAGACACAAAAATGAATCAGGGATGATAATATTAATATTTAACAAAGGAAGTATTGAAGCAGAATGGTCACTGTGAACGATTTTCAGTCCGTCTTCACCAGATATATAAACAAAAACTAGAGAAGCTTTGGTTAATATTATTAATTAACTGACATATGTCTGTGTCTCTATAGAACACATAGCGTCATAAACCCAAAGATCCAATATGATATTTGAACAAAATGGATTTGAACAATTTTATTGATAAACTTGAATACACATACCCGTCTTTCAAATCGTATACCCAAAAGTCTAATATGGTATCTACTAACCGTAGGTAGCTATTTAAATTCGAATCTTAACTAATTAACATGAAAATGAAGAATCACTTCTACAATCTTCCTCACCACGTTTCACGTGCCTAGTGGATACCATAGATCATGTGCATCCCACTTCTGTTGCAAAAAGTTCTATTGGACAGTGCCTTGGACAGTGCTGCTACACAGAATGCAGTGGGTAAAGTGCTGCAGAACCTTTACAAAAGGCCCCTATAATATAACGTGCACAAAAGAAGGATAAACTTTTAAAAATTTAATTGAGATTAATAATTAAAAATCAAGATCTTAGCAATAGACATGTTCGTTTTTGGTGCGTCATTGCTTCTAAGTCCTCTCAGCAGACTGAGCTGGGAAGGATGTGTGTGTACGCATACATACACATGCATGCACACACACGCACACACGTGTGCATGCACATGCATGCGCACATACATACACACGTGCACGTGCATACACACATGTGCACACCCGCACGTGCACATGCACACGCACGTGTTACACACATGCACAAGCGAGTGTACGTGCACACATGCACATATGCACATATGCATGCCCATGCACATACATACACATGGGCACATATGCATGCACACACATGTACACACGTGCCCACTCGCCTGTACACACACGCACATACATGCATATACACATACGCATACACGTATGCATGCGCACACACATGTGCACACACATATTACTCAGGCATCAGTATTTATTTCTGTATCCATAGATGATAAATACATAGGTAGATAGATGACAGAGAGAGAGAGATGACTTTAAAAACCATAGATTCATCTGGCACCTTCCATTTGAATCCAGAACAACACAGCACACCTCTGATCTCTTCCTTTCCGTATTCCCTCAACAGTGAGAAACTCAACTGCCATTATCCTCAATATAGGTATTCGTTTGCTCAAACCTAGACCTCACAGAAGTCAGCTTCAAAATTCTAATTCACAGCAAAAAGGACACCAACCTGAAGTACCACCAACTAGGGATCAGTATTTGTTGTTTGTTTGTTTGTGGTAAGGCTCCTTGGAGAAATAACTGAATCTAGAGCCAGGGTAGAGGAGGACAACATGAACTGACATCTTTCGATACCAGAAAGTGATAAAGTGCTTGAAGAGTCATGAGAAGAAGAACCAGATGGAAGGGACTCCCGATTGCCAAACCTGGGACAATTTTAAGATCAAAATATTTTGTATATAATGATAATAATGGATTATAAACCACTGAATGGATTGAGTCCATGAATCCATACTGATGTAAATCAGTAAGCACATAGATAGATAGATAGATAGATACACAAATAAATAAATTTTTTTCATTAGGAAGGTGGAAAGAAGGGGCGCTTGGGTGGTTAGTCGGTTAAGCAGCCAACTTTGGCTCAGGTCATGATCTCACAGGTTGTGAGTGCAAGCCCCACATCGGGTTCTGTGCTGACAGCTCGGTGCCTGGTGCCTGCTTCAGATCCTCTCTTTCCCTCTCTCTCTCTCTGTTCCTCCCCAGCTCCTCCCCAGCTGTGCTCTCTCTCTCTCTCTCTCAAAAATAAATAAATAAACATTTTTAAAAAAGAAGGTGGAAAGAAAAGACTCTTTCTTACAGTAGTATGTCAGCTGCTAACACAGAATGAATACGGAGTTAGAAAGCTGCGAGTGCATACTAAACGTAGTCCTGGAGGCTGAAAAGGCTCCATGGTATGAATTCAATATCCTCCTGATAAAAACTCAATACATTCAGAATAAAAGAGTCTGACCTTAAAACAATACAAAATATCTACTGCAAACCACAGCCAATATCACACGTGACGGTCATTTCCATTCAAGTGAGCGATGGGACAAGGGCGCTTCTGATCACCGTCAGCAATGTTGTGTCTGTTCTAGACAGTTCAGTAAAACAAAGACAAGATGTGAGATTTACAACTACTGGAAAGGTACAGGCAAATTTTTTAGTATTTCTCAACATGTTTGGTGACCTTGAAAACCCAAGAGAATCAACTGAAAATAAACATTAGAACAACTAAGAGAGGTCAATGTGGAAGCCAGTTATACTAATTTTTTTAATGTTTATTTATTTTTGAGAGACAGAGCACGAGCAGGGGAGGGGCAGAGAGAGAGGGAGACACAGAATGGGAAGCAGGCTCCAGGCTCTGAGCCGTCAGCATAGAGCCTGATGTGGGGCTCGAACCCACAAACCACGAGATCAAGACCTGAGCCGAAGTCGGACACTTAACCGACTGAACCACCTGAGGGGGACCCAGGCACCCCTATATATATATTTTTTAAATATTCTTTCCTATGTATCCACATGACCACTAAAAACTAACCATAGTTAATAATACAAAATAGTATAATTTACAATCACAATAGAAAATCTAAATACATTAGAGTAAACTGAACAATAAATGTGAAGTATGCCTATCCGCAAAACAAAAAGGTGTAGATAAACGAAGAGATATACCAGGTTCCGATAGTATTTATTATAAAGATAGCACTTTTCCACTGACTTGTATATGTAATGTATATGTAATGCATTAAAACCATATGGAAGTGGACCAGAAAAAGACATGAAAGGACATGAACAAGAAATTTATCCAAAAATAAAACAAATAAAATGCTCAATGACTACGTAACAAAGTTATTTAGCCCATTAGTTGCCAAAGAAATGTAAATCAATACAAAGTAACACTTTCGGGCTTTAAAATCGACAAAGATCGAAAAAGACTGTTAAACACAACGCGGAAAAAGGAGGAAGTGTATATGCCCCATACACTTTGAATCTGAGGGCAAATTTCTCTAACCTTTAAGAAGAGGAATCTGGAAACCTGTAAGAAAAAAAAAAACTTGACAGTTTAGTGCAAACTTTGACTCTGGACTTTTATGCCTTAAACTTGAAGCAACCCTCCACTCGACCTCACGGAATATACCATGCAACCATTTAAAATTGCATCCTTGGGGCGCCTGGGTGGCTCAGTCAGTTAAGCGTCCGACTTCGGCTCAGGTCATGGTCTCGCGGTACGTGAGTTCGAGCCCCGCGTCGGGCTCTGTGCTGACAGCTCAGAGCCTGGAGCCTGCTTCCCATTCTGTGTCTCCCTCTCTCTGACCCTCTCCCGTTCATGCTCTGTCTCTCTCTGTCTCAAAAATAAATAAACGTTAAAAAAAAAAATTTTAAATTGCATCCTTGAAGAATTTACTGTGAAGTGGAGCGATGCACACAGTCTTGTAAGCGAAGAAAGCAGGTGAGAATTGACCTTGCGGAGGCGGATCCCATGTGGAGAAAGGAGCAGGCATTTGGAGAACCAGACAGAGAGACACCGGAGGATGTGCCTGTTGACCAGCAGCCCTACACTGTCTCTATCTTCAGCCATTCCTGCTGTTGTTATTGTTAGTCTCCTCCTCCTCAGTTTCCTCCCGGCCATGACTTCGGTTGGCTTCTTGATGACAGCACGGTAACTCACTAATTCATTCCTAAAGGAAAATCACCCAAATGAGAAGGCGCAAAGGCTACGTACTCAGAGCTTTCTACGGCCAGGGGCATCCGCCGCTGCCTCTTGGGTTTGGCAGAGACTCAAAGGCAAACGGGACTGGAATGCTTGCCAGTAGGAATAGGGAAGTCTTCGGGGATACCCTGCCAGCCTGGGGAAGCCACCTCGAAGCAGGGCATCCTGGGTGATTGGTGAGAGGCACATGTTTGGCTTTCTCCAGTCGGTCCCAAATGGGAAGCAGGGGCAAAAGTCAGGGACGCTGACAGTTATTAATCAAATCCTACCCATCTGAGGGTAAACGCTGTAGGGGTTACTGCTTGGCTTCCTGGACTGGTTGCTATAGATCATGGATTCGTTTCCTGGGCTGGATGCTGCAGACTGTGGGTCAGAGTTCAATTTTTAGACACGGCCTGGCTATTGTCTGAACATTCAGGCTCCTATAAGCAGTGAAAAGAATATCGGGTTTACAAAGATACATGAAATATATTTCATGCCCTTAAGGAGATTATGGTCTGTCAGGAAAGACATCCCACTGTTTCCCAATTTCCTGATTACTTGTTCATGCGCCGTGGTAGGGATGTCCACCTGGCCCCGTAAGAGCACCCTGTACTTAAGAAAGAAGCCACGCCTCATCCCCGTGGCCTGCAAGATCCCTCAGTACTTGGCTCCGGCCAGTGCCTTCCGCCTCATTTCTCACCACCCTGCCGTCACTCACCTGCTCTCCAAACACACCAGCCATCCTGCCAATGGAAAAGCAACCGCCCCAGAAGCAAGCAGAAAGGGATTGCGTTGTCTGTGAGCACTTTCTTGCCATGTGCCAGCAATCCCAAATGACATCAGTGATAAAATACTCCTTCTCCCCCAAAAAACATTGTCGGGTCTAGGTTCTAAACACCTATTTCCATGACCTTGAGCTTTAATAATATACATGCAAGCTCCAAATTAACACGTACTTATCATTTTAACATTTTAATACCCACTGAGCTCTACATGGAAGTTAAATCAAATAACTCCCGATTATACAGAGGTCCCTGAGACACATGAACTCAACTATGTACACTTGTTTTAAGAGTAAGTTTGTAGCAGTCCAGTCTTGGGCAAGTTCACTTTGAGCACGGACCCTGTCTTCAAGCCCTATAGACCCATGCTCCTGCACTGCAACAGTAGATTGGAAATAAACAGTGACAGCCTCGTGATTGCAGTGACGAAGAAACAGAATTTATGTGACTTCAGCTCTGTCTTCGTAAGTGATCACTTGGAAGTTCTTTTGTATTTAAAATTTAAAACAGAGTGTGCACTACATGGTGTGACCCTTTTGTTTTATGAGTGCAAATTTCAGTTCATGCATGACTTATGGAATTTAAGTCGAGTCTTTACGATTGAAATTCATTATTTTCCATTGTTGATTATTTGTTTGAAAAGCAAAAAGAATTAAGAAAATAACATCTTACAGCAATGGTACAATATGGTAGTTTGATCCTCGTGTGAATTTATAAATGAGGTTCATTGGTCATGAAAATATTTGCCAACAGCCAAAACCTGCCTTGGACAATCAAGAAACATCAAGCGTCAATGCTGTTCCTTGAGATCTATGCCCAGAGATTGTGGAGAAGGCCATTAATTCTGCAGCAAACAAACGCAAGGAAATGGACAATTAAATAGAAAAAGAATCAAATTTTAAAGAAGAATGCCAGGAGAAATGACAAAAAACACTGCTCTAAAATTTCCAGAAGAAATTGAAAGAGCAAAGCTTAAGAGCCTTGATCCTTCCACACCCAGAATTGGACGCTCCGTCTAAAGCAATGGAACCAATCATGTCATGTTCACTATTATTCAACCCTCTTCCTGATTTTTGTAAAAGAAGAAAAACCTTTGTAAGTTTTTACTGAATAAAATAGAAATTGGAGGAGCGCCTGTGTGGCTTAGTCAGTTAAGCATCCAAATTCAGCTCAGGTCATGATCTCACGGTTCGTGGGTTCAAGCCCCGCGTCAGGCTCTGTGCTGACAGCGCGGAGCCTGGAGCCTGCTTCGGATTCTGTGTCTCCCTCTCTCTCTGCCCCTCCCTCACTTGTGCTCTGTCTCTCTCTCAAAAATAAATAGAACATTAAAAACATTGTAAAAAAGTAGAAGTTGGTGATGAATTTTCTGGTCATGATATTTTAGTGATTTTTCAACCAGAACAGACATTTGAAATGGAATTTTTATAAATCTCTGCCAAAATTATCCTCATGTTGAAGACTGTTCATAACTATTTGTATATCGGTTGCTTCATGTGAAGGAAACTCTTTGAAATTAAAATTAATAAGGAGGTGCTCTTCACCCATCCACGGGCGAAGACAGACCAATCCGGCCGTGGACATTACCGAACGTGAATATATGAAAATGTACGCAAAGCCATGGGCACATTTGCAGGGACCAAGGCTCAAAATGAGAAACTTTGGTGTTGTTATTTACTACATCAGCAGATCAATACGCAGGAATAACTTTTTCCACATTCATGTAATTTTATAGTATTTATTACGTATTTTTCTTGTTTGTGCAGCTAATTTTTTTCTGACATGATGATTCACACAAAGTTCAGCAAAAGAAGACGTTTCCCTGTCTACATTTCTTTTCTGGTCATCACCATTATTTGCTTTGTTTCTGAATTATTGCTGAAAATCATTTTGGTGAAGAGAGGGCGGAGGAAACCATCCCCTCTGTGTGCCCAACGGGTCAGCCTCGCCTCTGCTCCTGGGCTCCTACGGACACATCAAGCCTTTGCTCAGTTCGGAGCCTTAGAACCTCCTATTCTCCCTGCTTGGAGCACTGCCTTCCAGATCCTTGAGGGACTGGGCTCCTCCCGGCTCAAATGTCTCCACACCTGGCCACATGTACAGCGTGCCTGCATCCACCCTGCGAGCCTCACAGCCTTGCATGATCCTGCGTATTATTTGCTTCTTCATTGTCTGTGTCCTGCCACCAGCACGGATGCCCCCGTGGGGGAGACTGCGCCGCCCCTTTTCCCTGCAGAAAATATCTGTTGGGTTGAGCCCCGAACCGACCTGGAGGTGCAGGCGAGGGGGGGTGTGATCCACGAAGTGCAGGCCCCTGAGGCTGAAACTAGGAGGAACATGGAAGGAGGTGGGGCACAAGGCAGAGAGTATGTCTGGAGTACCCTGTCAGGACACGAAAACGGCCCTAAGACAGTCATCCTAACCCAGGGCTGGCTGACAATAGACTTGAAGGTGTTTGGGCTTTTGCTCAATAAAAGAGGCTGTTCTAAGCGCGGGAGTGACAGGATCCCATGTGCCTTCTGGAAATGCCACCGTGACAGCAGAGGAAAAAGGTGTGGAGGGGCACAAATGCGGACGGGAGCTGCCCTCTTTGGATCTTCTGGAAAAGCACAGGGACTGCACTCCATCATGTCCCCCAACACCTGGGGTTTCCTCTGTAGAGAGAGGGCGGGGCCTGGTGTCCAGGACAGGAGAGGCCACCGGGAGTTCTCTGGGGGCCGACACTAACACAGGATTTCCAAGAAGGTACCACTGACAGATAAGGGGCCTCTGGCTCTTATTTATTAAAATCCAGTTTGGCAAGGAAGCCGCTGCAAACCTGGCCCGCTCTGACCCCGCAGAACCTGTGCCCGGTCCCCACACCCGGGGACACGCAGACGGAGCTGAGGAGCCGGCAGATGCTCCAGGGAGCCCTCCCCCCAGCACCGGTGGCCAGCACTCGCCGCGTCCCCGACTCCACCACTGATGTAGGGACCCTCCTGGGACGGGGAGCAAGGGGCACGCTTTGAATCTTTACACGCCGCGAGGAAGAAAATCAATTTCAATGCCCAAAGGAGGGAATTACCGCAGCAGAAGGTCACCCAACCACTACACGTCGCTGTGTTGTTTTGGAGGCTTGGACAGGGAAAAATGTCTCAGAGTGAGGTAAGGATGCTCAAGGTCTGAAGCGATCCCCTCTCCCCAAGCATCATGTGAGAGAGTCCCGGGGGGGGGAGGGGGGGGCGGCGATCAAGACCACACAAAAGAAGAGGTTTCTTTGTGTCTGCATTGATGGCAGTGATGGTCCAGATTCTGCCTCCCACCACACAAGTCATCGACCACACTGCAGAGTTCTGGCTCAGGTTCACTTGGAGGGACCGGCTGACATTTGAACATTAGTGCTACAGGCTCAGCAAAACCGGTGGCAATGACCACATTACTTAGATGTGAGAGACATGCTTCACAGCCCGGCCTCCAGGCTCCAGGGCTCTCCGATTCCCTGGGCACTGAGACACAGATGCCTCCTAGATCTACTCCAGCAAAGCTGGACACAAAGAACTCACCGATGCCTAATTTCTGCTTCAGCCAGCACAACATAGCACAGTCAGAGCAAAGGTCAAACAAGAGGTCCATTGAGCTGGGCACTTAAAAGTCCTGTTTCTGGAAAGCCCTGGGTGGCTCAGTCAGTTGAGCATCTGACTCTTGATTTTGATTCTGGTCATGATCCAGGGCCACGGGATCAAACCCAGCATCAGGCTCTGCACTGAGTGTGGAGCCTGCTTAGGATTCTCTTTCTCTCTCTCTTTCTCTCTCTCTTTCTGTCTCTCTCTCTCTCTCTCTCTCTGTCTCTCAAATATTTTTTTAAAAAGTCCCATTTCAGGGAGTAAAGAGTGCCAGGCAACTGAGGCCAATTTTCCTGTCCAGGCAATGTGGAAACGGGTGTGTGATCAATATGCTGCAATTAAGGGGAAATGAGATTTTTGCAGATTTTTAAGCCTAGCACCCCCTAGACAATTTGCATTAAGTCCCAAACCCTTTTGTAAGATAAGGGGCTCAAACTTGTTTCCTGACATTCGAAGTTAGAGAAACCCATGAGGTGGACTGTAGTGGCCCCGGCAAAGACTGGAGCCAGGAAAGGCGATGAAATTTCTGGAATGAAGACAAGTTGAGAAGGCAACGGGCTAGGCAGGCAACTCAGCTCACTCAAGGACACCGTGTTCATGGGAGATATCCTCAGTGATCTTCTTCTCCGGCAACACCTTCCACCAGGGCTTCTGAGAAACGACACCTGCAGAACTACATTCCTCTGGACGGGAGTGCCAGCTGGGGCCCACGATGGCTGTGAGGGGACAGTGCGGAGAGAGTAGAGAGCAGGGCCGCCCTGCACCACAGCTGTGCGGAAGCCACACCCCAATGCTGTCCATAGTCTGAGGAGAATTAAAATAAATTAAAAACTGGTGGAATGACACCAGAAGCACAGCCCATGAAGGAAAATAATGATAAATTGGACTTCATCAAAATTAAAAACTTCTGCTCCGCAGAAGACACTGTTAAGAGCATAAAAAGACAAGCCACAGACTGGGAGAAAATATCTGCGTGTCACATATCCAACAAAGGACGCAAATCCACACTATATTAAAAACTCCTAGTAATAGGAAAACAAACACCTTAATAAAAAATGGGCCCAACTTTGAGCAGGCACTTCGCCAAGGAAGATGGACAAATAACAGATAAAAAAAAACACTGGAAAAGGTATTCGGCCCCACTAGCCGTCAGGAAAATGCCAATGAAAACCACAGTGAGTTACCGCTACATTCCTGTTAGATTCGCTAAAATGCCGAAACTAATGAATGAATGAATGAATGAATGAATGAATAAAGGCGGGGAGAATAAAAAGAATACCAAGGGCTGGTGAGGTAGCACAACAACTGGACTTCTCACACACTGTTGCCACAAAATGCCACAGCCACCTCGGGAAACCGTCAGGCGGTCTATTATAAAATATAATCCTAAAGCAATGGAAATTTACGTTCCCCTAAAAATCTGAATCCAAATGTTCGTAGTGAATGCGCTTCACAGTCTCCAAAAAGTTGGAAACCACCCAAATGTCCTTCAACCGGGGAATGGGTAAACAGAAAGAAAACACCCACACAGTGGAGTACTCTTCAGTATTACAAAGGGACAAAGTACTGAGACACACAAGAATGTGGGCGACTCTGAAGTCCTACACGAAAGTGTGTGATTCCACTTACCTGACATTCTGGGAAAGGCAAAAACTGTGGATCCAAAAACGTGAGTAATTAGGGGAACCTGGGTGGCTCAGTCGGTTAAGCGTCTGACTTCAGCTCAGGTCACCATCTCGCAGCTCATGGGTTCGAGCCCCGCGTCGGGCTCTGTGCTGACAGCTCGGAGCCTGCAGCCTGCTTCGGATTCTGTGTCTCCCTCTCTCAATACCCCTTCCCTCCTCATGCTCTGTCTCTCTGTGTCTCTCAAGAATAAATAAACATTGAAAAAAAAAATTCAAACATGAGTAATTATAGGGGTTGGGGGCATGGGGAAGGGATGATTACAAAAAGCAGTAGGAGAGAATATGGGGGTGATGATCTGTTCATTATCTTTGTGGTGGTGGTGATTATAATTCTGTTCGCTTTTGCCTAAACTCATAGAACTATACACCAGAAAGAGTGACTTTTATCACATATGAATAAAAAGGTGAATAAATTTGTTAGAAGTGTATTTAAGAATAAGCTGGTAGAAAAAGCTTTTTCTCAAAAGGAACTTGCCCTTAATTCAACGAATATTAAAAAGACCCCACCCATTGGGTTTACCAGGCATGGACCAAGCAGCTGGGAGAAGCCCCTGAATGACCCCGGGGGTTCTGCGGGGACTCAGCCAGTTCTGCCTTCCAGGGACGACACCAGAGCAAAGCGAGAGCAGAGAGAAAACCCAGCTGGAGCCTGGGGGCTTTCATGGAGAGGCCCTGAGGAGTGGTAGGGTCTGGGAGGGTGGACACCGGGAGGCAGGAGTGGGTGTGTGCACACAGACAAGGCCAGTTCCAAAACGGAGAGAGGCGGAGGGGATGTGGGGGTGTCAAATGGGAGGCCAGACACCGCAAATGCTGGTGGGAACTTGGCAAGGGTCTGCACAGCACAGCCCCCAGAATCCTGTGGTGACTCATTTAGGAGCCAGATGGAACATAAATAAATACCCAACACCTAGCCTACTTGGATCAATCGGTAGAAGGAGGTGGGGGAGGCTTTCTCAGAAAATACTGTAAATAGCCCATCGTAAGAAAGATACCAAGGAGAGGTCATAATGACCGTGTGAGCTGACATTTACAGGGTGCCCACCATATGCCAGGCACTGTTTCAAGTGTTGGGGGTGCATTGACTCATTCAATCTGCCCACGACTCTGAGATACTTTTATTACCCCCATTTTGCAAGTGAGAAAATCGAGGCACAGAGAGATGACGTAATGTGCACAGGGTCGCACACGGGGTGAGCGGCAGAGCTGGGGTTCTGATCCAGGCAGTCGGCTCTAAGCATGCCCGTTTCATTCTATGCTCACCTGCCGTTTGATCCGCGTGGTTATAACTGTATAGACGGCTGAGCTATAATTTCCCAAGCATCCTGGTCTCCCCTCACATGCCACCTGCCCACCCAGGCCCCCAGCTTTTTTAAGTTCCAGTACACCTGCATGGCACTGCCCGCACGTGGGCCCACGCGCACGCACACACACACACACACACACACACACCCCAAAGTGGACACAGCTCCTCAAGGAAGCCAAGGGAATCAATAAAGCAAAACACCATGGAAGAATCATGAGACCCTTGTTCTTAAAAATAATAAGTCTTTTCCAAAAGAGGCCAGCACCAGGAGCACCAGTGAGAGCCAAATGACGTCTGAGCAATCCAGCCAATAAATTAATTTCGTGTGGAAAAAAACCGGGTTGGCCCTGCATTAATAAAGTGCCTGCCGACATAAAGATCTCATTACAAAACAGACTTCCCTGGCAAGGTTCTCAGCTGAAGCTGTTTTGGATTCGAGCTTCTCCTGGGTCCCCTGTGCCTAACAAAGATTCCACATCAAATGCAGAAAAGATGGCCCCGTCTAGACATCCTGCTGCATATAAAAAACACACAGCCTTCTCCTCAGGCATGCAGAAGTGAGCCCTGTGGAGTTGTTCCCAACCCCGGCGCCAGCAGCCCGCAAAACTGGAGAAGATTCCACCTTCGGACCAAGAAGGGCTTTTGCTGTTGTGATTCCGAAATAGCACTCAGGCTTTTGGTGGGAACTGGTTTAGGAGCTTCCAGAAGATTCCGAGGACTCCTAGTGAAAACTAAAAGGGGAAGTTTTCGTTGTCGACCGCGCAATCCCCGGGGGACTAGGGGCACATCCATGACTCACTGATGAACTGCAGACCGCCCGAAACCAAACTTTACAGTAATTCAGCCAGGGCTGAGCTGAAGTGTCCCTCGGACGTGGCCCAAAAACAAAACCTGTGTAAGAACGTGAATAATATAAACAAGGAAGTGGGGTGGAGATCTAGTTAATCTCATTAATAACAATAATGCCGAGTGGACGCCTGCTCTGGGCCAGCAGAGCACAGGTGCTAGGAGCTGGGTGCACAGCGGTGTTAAAGCAGGTGAGTGTCCCATGCACGTTGTAGTGCAAAAGCCAGACACGGCCCAGAGAACACAGGACTGGCGCCAGACTGCTGCTGCCACCGTGCCCCTCTCCACCCTCACCCTCTACCAACCTCACCAGGAAACAGCCACAGGATTTAGCTGCCCTCGGAACACAGCCCTGCCCCTCCCTGTCTCTGAAAGGCCCTTCTCCCAGCCTTTGTTCAGCTGGCTGTTCACACATCAGCTCTCAGCTCAAATATCACTTCCTCGGGGGCCACCCCAATGCTTGAAGAAAGCCCATCTTCCTCCCTCCCCCAGCCCACACTATTTACCCTGTCTATGTCCTCCACATGGCATATTAAGGTCTTGCACACTTATTTTCACAATCTGTCTCTCAGGCCAGATTGCCAGCAACACAGGGACAGGAAACTTCCCTGCCTTGCAAACCTCTAAAAACCTGGTGAGCACAGAGCACCTGGCACATGGTAGGCACCTGGAAGATTCTTTAAAACTCCAAAAGCAATGCTAAGCTTCTGAGATAACGTAGGCAGTAAAGATGCCTGATCTAACAGGGTGGGCGGGAAAGACTGCTCTGAAGAGGTGACAGATAAGCCAAGACCAGAGGGATGGTGTGGGTCGCTGGGTACTGTGAACAAAGGTTCTAGGGCAGAGGAGAAAGCCACGTGTCACAGGGGTGTCCAAGAAGACAGTTGAGCAGTTTCTTGCAAAACTAAAAATACCCTTCCCATGTGATCCAGGGATCGTGCTCCTTGATATCTACCCAAAGGAGTTCAAGACTTACGTCGACACAAAAACCTGCACACTGATGTTTACTGCAGCTTTATTCACGATTACCAAAGCTTGGAAGCAAGCAGGATGTGATAAATAAACTATTGATAAATAAACTGTATGAATGTTACATTCAGACGATGGATGTCATTCGCTGCTAAAAGGCAATGATCCATCAAGCCATGATCTGGAGGAAGCTTAAATTCATATTACTCAGGGAAAAGAAGCCGATCTAAAAGGCTACATACTGAGTGATTTGAACTATATGACATTTGGGCAAAGATAAAACAATGAAGACAGTAAGATTAGGGGTTGCCAGGGATTGGGAGGGAGCAGAAAGGGATGAAAGGCAGAGCACGGAGGGTTTTCAGGGCAGTGGCAATGCTCTGTAGGATACTATAATGATGGATACATGTCATTATGCATTTGCCCAAACGCAGAAAATACACAACACCAAGAGTGAATTCTAAGATAAACTATGGGTGACCACGATGTGCCAATGTAGGTTCAACTTTGGTAGGAACTATACCATTCTGGTGAGTGATGTTGACATTGGAGGTTATGCATGTGTAGGGGTAGAATGTACGTGGGAAATCTCTACATCTTCCTCTCAATATCACTATAAACCTAACACTGCTGTCTGGGGTTTGGGGGAGACCATTTATGGCTATTTGGGTAGGGAAGAGACTATAAGGGGACAAGAATACAGGCAAAGAGACAAATTAGACACGGTAGCATCATCCAGGTAAGAAACAAAGGGGGTGTGGGGACTGCGAGATGCATGATGAAAATGCAGAGAAGTGCATGGATTAGGGTATGCCTTAAGGTAGACCCTGCGAGCTGGGAAAGTAGGAGTCTAAGGAACTGTGGGGGTTAAGAACAACAACCAGTGATTGGTTTCAGCGATATGATTTGTAAATCATATATCTGATAAGGGCTAGCATACAGAATATATGAAGAGCTCTTACAACTCAACACCAAAAGACAAACAACCCAGTTTTAAAATAGGCAAAGGACTTGAATAGCCATTTCTCCAAAGGAGCTATACAAATGGCCAACAGACACACGAAAAGATGCTCAACATTATTAGTCATGAGGGATGTGCCAATCAAAACCATAATGAAGTATCACTTTATACCCACTAGCATGGCTATAATAAAAAGTGTTTAATTGAAAAAAAAAAAAAAATGACAAGTGTTGGTGAGGATACATATCCTTGTGTGTTGCTGGTGGGGGTATAAAATGGCACAGCCACTGTAAAAAGTTAAATTCATTTCCAGGTACATACACAAAGGAATTAAAAACAGGTGCTCAGATAAATACGTGTACATGCGTGGTCATAACAGCACCATTCACAATAGTCAAAAGTGAGAACAACCCAAATGTCCATCAATAACGGACAAATGGATAGACACATTGTGGCATACGCATCCAATGGAATATTATTCAACTGTAAAAAAGAACGAAGTATCGATTCCCGCCACGGTGCGGGTGAACCCTGAAACGTCATGCACAGTGAAAGAAGCCAGACGCAAAAGTTCGCACGTTGTGATTCCATTTGTATGAAACATCCAGAATAGGTAAATCCATAGAGACAAAGTCAGATGGGGAGTTGCCAGGGGCTGGGAGCAGGAAGGAATAGGTATGGGGTTTCATTTTGGGGTCTGGAAATGTAGACGCAGGGTGCCACTGAATCGCCCACTTTAAAATGGTTTAATTTTACACTACGTGAAACACACCTCACAAACGCAATCACAAAACAACAAAGGGTAACACCCAGGTTTGGGAAGTGAGCAACGGGGTGGAGACATGTGTCACTTGCTGAGATGGGGGAGACTGGGAAGAAAGATTTAGAGTTTCAGTATCGGACATGTTACATGGAGATGCCGGGCTGTCTGAAGAGAGCTTCCAAAGAAGCAGTTGGAGATGGGGATCCAGAGCTCAGAGGAGGAGGGAGGGGAGAGGAGGAGGGAGGGAGGGAGGGGGGGAAGGAGGGAGAAACCAGAAGACACCAGCTGACAGTTTCCAAGTGTGGCAACATAGTGGCCACCAGGAGGGGCAGGAACAGAGCCAGTTCCCAGGAGTTAAAAAAAAAAAGCGAGTGGGAAGTAAAGATATGAAGATAGCATGTATACACAATTCTTTGTAAGCTTTCACAAGCCTCCACCTTTTTTAAGGGGATAAAAAAATAAAGAAATGAGTAGGGAAGATAGGAGGTCAGGAATGAGGCTTTTAAAAATACAGGAGATAACGCAGCCTGTTTAGAAAGTAACCTGGAACAGCCAGGCCATGCTGGGCTGTGCAGGCGAATGGAGCGAAGGTGAACAAGCAGGGTTTCAAGAGAAGGGGCAGGAAGAGAGAAGTGGGGCGTGGGGTGCAGGGGCAGGGGGCAGGGGTACCTGAGCAAGTACTTTGTAGCAGGTTGGAGGTGCCAGAGACGAGGTCATTTGTGACCTACGGCTTCGGACTTTTCAGTGAAGGACAAGGGACAAAGCGTAGCCAAGACGGTTAGAGGCGGATGGGCAAGACAGAGACACCAAGCGGGGGGCATAGCTAACGCCGCTGAGAGAGAAACAGCCGACTCATTATGATGAATCCCACTTCATAAAGCCTCCATCATATCTGATCTCCACAATCACCTCAGAAAGCAGATAGAACAGGTATTAGAAGCCCATTGCACAGACGCAATAAATCAGAAGGGTAAAAATGTGAACATAAACACCAGAGCTCCAGATTACATCCCAAGCTCTTCCCTGCGCAGGGGGTAAAGCCGTGCGGAGCCTCAGTCCCCTCCGGACAACTGGCGGGGCCACGACAGCCAGTCATGCTAAAGCCAGTCCCCTCAGGGCCACACCACCCAACATCGGTCACCTCCAGGACAAATGTACAGAGGAGGACACACACTCCTCAAAAATGCTTCCCCAGACGAGGGTCCCCCTCCTCTCTTTTGCCAACAAGCCACCACTGTGCGGGTAGATGGCAACGCGGGACCCGGCATCTATCAGCAACACTCATCCTTCTGCTCTCTGTCTGAATCCAAGGAACAAAAACCCAAAACGCGGGGTTGTTGGAAGTTTGTTGGTTTTGTTTTTTTAACTAGAAAAAGATCCCATGCTCATTAAAGTCTGTTTTTGTGCTACCAGCACGTGCTGGTGGTCTCCTAGACGTGACATGGTGATGAAAGTCTGCTTTGACCCACAAGAGTTCAAGAATTTCGGGAGGAGTTGGAGGTTAGGATCTGGGAACTGAAATCAGCCTTGAGAAAGGAGCCAGCGCTTGGGTAGGAGGGACACAAGCCCTTCACCTCCTCCGTCTTTGCTCAACTGTCATCTTCCCGACAAGGCTCATGTTGCCCACCCCGTTTTAAATTACGCACAAGCCACACCACACACCAGCTCCCAGCTCCCCTCACTCTGCTTCTCTGAAACGGCACTTACACCTTCCAGTATACTGTCTAATTTATCTCTTTCACTAGTGCATGTCGAGTGCTTGGAACACGGCAGGTGCTCAATAAATATCTGTTGAGTGAATGAATGAATGAATGAATGGGAACAGCTTCCTCGTGTTCCATGAGTGTGTCCCCTGTAATTTTAGGTATTTTGATCTGGATGGGTGGTCCTGTCCTAATCGTGAAGGAGGTCCCCAAGCTTCTTCTGGTCACATAAACCTATCGGTAAAACATTTGGCCATGCCCTCCAATACATGAATAATGTATTCATGTTTTGCTTAATTATATATGTATTACTACATGCATAATACACCATGCATATTTTCACTACCCACAACTTTGTTAAAATTAATGTAAAATAAAACAAATACTAATAGGTTATATTTTATTCGAGCATCAAAATAGAGCAGCTTCTTCTAGACTTACAACACTACCCTAAATAATAACTGAGCATGTGTTATGTGCCAAATACAGGCACGTGTTGTTACAGTTACTACGATCACCCCCCCCCCCCACCACCACCACCACCACAGCCTTGCTAGGTCCGTTACTATCCCTGTTTAATGGCTGAGAGGACAGAAGCTCAGATAAGTTACTTGATCTGAGTCACAGTAAGTGGCAGAGCTAGGATAAAAACCTAGGGGTGCCTGAGCCCCCAGCCCATGCACTACAGGGAGGAGAGAGAGACCCCACCCTTAAGGCAGTTAGTTAAAGGGAAGCAAATCAAAAGCAACACAGCACATGTTCCCACCTCACCACCCCACCCTCACGGACACAGCCAAAGCCAGGATCCCTGGACAGCTGAGCCACGCCTCCTGGAACGAGCCATTGGTGGGTCCAGGAAGTGCCCAGATTCATACCCTGCCGACCAAGGCTGGTTGCACAGGCCCTCCGTGCTCATGCTGACTCCAGAATCCCAAAATTCCCAAGACATGGGCAGGGGAAGCGATCAAATTAAGAATTGAGCTGTGCCCAAACTGTCTATTCCCAAGGTGACCTTGTGTCCCAGTTGGACGGGGACAGTCTCTATTTAATCCTTGCACTTTCAAAGTTTTTATTACATCCTCTTTCACTCTCTGGAGTGCCCTGGCCTGGACAAGAAATTATATGGTCACCCAGTCTATACCCGGGCTCAGCACATGCCAGACTGAGCCCAGGAGTGGCTCTGATTGGGACTGACAATGCTGTGACTTCTCATATCTAGGGAGCAACCCCCATGCTCCCTAAGGTCAAAGCAGCAGGCCTCCCATGAGCAGCAGCTACCTCGAGAATGCAAGGTGCACCTGGATGGAATTCACATCCGGAACCCCGGACAGTCTATGCCGCTGGACTTCATATTCCACTGATCACCCCACATCGAGAGCCCAGCCCAGCCTTCAGCCTCACTCAGACCTCACGTCAGTAGGGAAACAGCATCACGGGCATCAGCAGGAGGTTTCCCCAGATGCACCAATACAGGTGATCAGGGCCTTGTCTGATCAGTCAGATCCGCCTGACCAATAGAACCAGGCAGACACCTGCTGTGGCACCCTCGAGCAGACCCCATGCCTGGGGAAGGATAAGAAGAGGGAGGTGTTGGATCAGCAGGAGTCAGGGCCACCCACAACAGAACCTCCAGGCACACGGAACTGCCCAGGCATCGTCAGGTGTCTCAGAGGTCCTTCCGAAGTCCCTTCCCAGCCGACGTAGTCCCGGAAGGCCGGCTATCAGCAACCCCCACCAAGGCCTTTGGCACAAAGCCCAGCCTTCAGGAGATGCCCCCAGGAAGAACGTCGGAGACCCGTCTCCTAGGTGAAGAGAAGGGAATCCCACCCAAGTGTGTGAGACAGGACCAAACAGTCCCCAGTGAGGTACACCCGCCTGGAGGCTGGAGCTCCACCAGCCAAAAGTGAACATCGCTCACTGTCAGAAATATCCCCTGAGCCCTTCACAGACTCCCTGGGCCCTGAGACGTGCCAAGGTCAGCACTTCAGCTTTTTTTATTGTCTTTGCCTCCTGGCCGTGGTCTCCTTCCTGCTGCAGGGGAGGCAGAGGCAGTTTGAGGGAGCAGTGGGACAAATAAAGGGATTTCTGTCCCTTCCTGGGTTTGACGTTGGTGGGAAAAGGCACAGAGGGGACCCAGCTGCCCTTTAGCAAGGGCTGACTCCTTGCCTCAGAGCACAAGCCCTTAACCAGCAAAAACAGACTGAGCTGAGATCCAACACTGTACAGCATAATGATTCTCCAAACTATGGGAAATGTTGACATTATCCTTTTTTTTTTTTTTTTTTTTTGTTTTTTTTTTTTGTTTTTTTCTTTTCTCCCCCCCCCCCCCCCCAGACCAGAAGGCTCTGCCACCCCCTTGGTCATGAGGCGTGCCTGGCCAGGGCTGCACTGTCTTTCGGCCTCGGTTTCTCCATGTGAACACTCAGAGTGCCGTCCTGGATGGCTCTGCGATCGGACGGGCCCAGTGAAGAGTGACCCCGGCTTCCCAGCAGGGTCAGCCCATCAAATCCCACCTGGATTTGCCTCCGTGTCACAGGAGAGCGAGGATGATGGCTACTCTCTCTGCAGCTCCTTGGCAGTGTAGACCAGGCACTCGAAACTTCCCTCTTCAGTCAGAAAGAGCAAGCTCACTGCCAGGCAGTCCCCGAGGACCCAGGAATAAAGACTGAATAGAATCGGACCCAATGGAGTTCAAGGGGCATCAGATCCGGCTCAGATGCCTCGAGTAACTGCTGGATCCCACCTCCTGCTCTCACCTAGCAGCATGAAGGTAAGCAGGGGGTGACGGGTAAGGGTCATTCCCCAAGAAACCCACTGGCTTCACCTTTACCTGAGCAAACGGTTGGAGAAGGAGGGACCCTGTGCCAAGAGTGTTTATGCCCAGCCTGGGCATCTGAAGGCAGGGCCTGACTACCTGTACCGACTTTACACCTTATCGCAGGCAGCAAGATGTGGGCAGCTCCCAGGCATAAAGGGTTTTGCCCACAAGCAGAGGGGAGGTGGGCACCAGGGAGGCCTCCACACTCCTCAGCAGGTCAGTCCAAGGACGAGCAGGTGCTCAGGGGTGGAGGGTAAAGGTGGGAAACCCAGGTTCCCAGAAGCAGCCAGTCATTCGCCACTGGCCAGTGCTGGCCGTCGGAAGAGCTGGTCCTCAGGGCCCAGTCAGCCCCCCTTGGAGCACTCCCAGGCACAAACCTTCCCTAGACTGAAAACCTACAAATCTCAACCCACAGGCATTAGCCAACACTTCCGGCAAGCACTTGTCATTCCTCCCTTCAAGGCGTTCATAAGCCCAGAAGGGATAGATTAAAAGCAGTTATTAACATCAAACAATAGTAGGATCAATCCCAAACAGTAATAGTTGCTACGAATCTACCCTGGGAGATTGGATTATTTCCATTCTATTGATAAGAAAATTTTAGAACACTCACTGAATGCTAATGATAAGTCAGACATGCCCTAAGTACTTGTGATGATCATTTCATGTAGATCTCCTAGACTGTGAGAGGTCCCACTATCAAATGCATTTTGCAGATGAGGAGACTAGAGCCCAGAGAGGTTAAGACATTTGCTCAAGATCACACAGCCCATAGGTGACAGACAGAGCTCAGCCCTAACCTCTGCTGCCTGGCCTGAAGGTCAGAGAGTGGAGATGGTTCCTGGGTCGTGTTGCTGCTCCATGGGTCCCTTCAGGGCCTTGAATGTTTAGTGGACACAGAAGCCCTGGGGCGGTGCGTGGTGACAAGCATACGGCCCCAAGGGCCAGGCGTCAGGCGCTGCTGTCGGGCACTGCACCGACGGGCACATCCGAGCCCCGGAGGCCAGAGGCAGGGGCAGCTGTGGCTGCCACTGCACCCCTGGTGGCCAGCACGTCAGGAAACCCACGCAGCCTATCAGTCCACCTTCCCCGCTCGAACCCTCCACGCGAATCTCGACTCTCCCCCGACTGTTCACCCCGGAGCATCAGCGGCCGACTGCACACGCCCCTCACACCCTCTCAGGGGCCGTGGGACATGAATCACTTCTCTCTGTCAAGGTTATATTTTCTTGTTTTAAAAAGAGCACCTATTCTTATTATTATTCTGAGGATGAAAAAAAGAAGTTGCCTCTTTTTTTGGCTTAGAAGGTGGCTGAATTTTTCAATATATTCATGCAAACGAGATATTTCATCTCATGGATTTTATCCCAGTTCTGTCTATGCACATTTTAAATAAATTAAGATGAAATAAATCCATTTTATTATATTACCCGGTGCCATCTCCATGAAATAATGCCCATATTTGTATTTCCTAAGGAATGTTGACGTGGCTAAAAATGTCGCAGCAAGTGTAATCTTTGAGGATTGTGCTGCCAGAAAAAAAATAAATCTAGGCCTTTGTTTAGAGCCTAGAGTGGCACCACTTTTGATTGAAATGGCCTGAAATATCCATCCCCAAAACATGGACAAGGCAGTAAAGTATACAGAATTGATCACCATTGGCTCAGAAACAAAACTGGTGTGCCTTCCTTTGTTTTCTTAACATCTGTTCTTTCCCTCCCAGCATAAACCACCCCACAGAAATAAATTACGCAGGCTCCCTTTTTTTTAGGGAAGAAGAAATAAGGGTTTGCAGCAGCCGTCCCGAGGTGCCCAGGCGGCCACCACAGGGCTCTCCCCGCCTCCAGCGCTGCAGCACTCGCTGGGCACCCGGACCGTCGTCCCCTCGCTCCACGCTCACCCTGACGACAAAAACCCAGCATCTTCACCTTTCCCGTCCTGCAGTGAGGGCAGGAATGGGGTGGATCCCAAGAGAACACGTTTCGTGTTCCCTAGCATCTCGTTCCCTTTAAAAGGCAAGCGGACCCACGTTGGTGACACCTAGGAAGTCACCATTGCTACAAAGACACTCTGAAGTCGGCCAGCACCCAGGGACAGGGAGAGCTCACTTCCTTCCGATCAGGGGATAAAGTGGAATCACAAAAAATGGATGACACTGAATGATAGCCCAGCCTGTCAACAGCCGGAGCCATGCCAGACCCTCCCACCCTTGGCCGCGGTTTTCCCAGAACTCGGAGCATACGGAAGAGGCAGAAAAAAAAAAGGAGAAGGGGCAGCCACTGGCTCCAGTGGAAAGCCCTGGACCCTCTCCCTGCTCCTTCCTCCTCCACATTCCTTTCTCTGCCCCTCCTGACATCTCACTCCTGCCTGGCTTCCACTCCACACAACGGATGGGTGGACAGACAGGCAGACTAGACAACTGTAGCCGGCCCAGCTCTTTCTAAACAACCACTCCGGGTATAGTAAACAATGCTAATAATTGCTGGCTGTGTATACAGCGGGCAGGGGCCCCACACAGAAGCACACCTGTGATACATCAGTCCTCAGGGCCAAAACAGTGTCCCAACACGCCTGAGCATCACAGTTAAGGAACTTGGCTCTTTCTGTGACTGTGCTTGTGGGTATAATTCACATGCTTTCTGGCAAAAATAAGATACCTCATCAGAGCAGCCTGCCAGGTTCCCCAGCAAGAACCCAACACAAAATACAACAGCCCCACTATCAGGAGCCTGTTTCCCATCTCCGGGGGCTCCAGAACAGGCGAGGGCTTTCACTTGCCAGAGAGTCACCGCCGGTTGGAAAGACACATCCGATCTTGCCGAAAAGGGACCTTTTTAGGGGCAAGTATCGTATCCGACGTTGATAGGAGAAAATGCATCTCTACCCTTCTGGGAACATGTTCTGGCCCAGCCGGTGACAAATATCCTGAAGAGGTGAGCAGCCCTCCCTCCAGTAAACGCAAGGAGACTTGTCCTTCCTTTCCCAGGGCATTTTCTGGGATCAGCCCTGGGAAGGGAAGTGAGGCCCTCTAGCAAATCCCCAAACCTCCAGTGCTCAGGGAGCCAAGTGATACTCTGGGCTGGCCCCGCCTCCCCCACTGTCATTAGTGTCAATTAAGTTCAGCCTGACAGGCCACCTTTGACAAAATGCTAGAGCAACAAAGACATAAACAACGCCAAAGCCTTTGGAGTTGATGTATGGTTGCATTTAATAAACATTTGTTTGCATATTTTTTATCATGCTAATGAATATAATTACTTTAATTTATGTCATCAAGCTATGATTCTGTTCTGATCTATACGTCACTTAAATGTGTAGTGTTAGCATTTTGCACACACTGGCAATTTGAAGAAGGGGAAGGCTTCGCCCCTCCTATGAGAACTTGTAGCAACCTTCCCCAGTTGAATACGCCCTTGTGGCGGCTAAACCCGGCGCTGCAGCTGGGGGGCCTGGCTTAGCACCCCCAGAAGGGTGAATAGGGTTTCCACTGCCCAGAAGCCCTTCTTCAGAAAGCACACATTCTCACTCCCCTGTAATCTCCCCAGGACGAGGCCTCTGAGTGCTTACCCCCCAGAACAGTGTTCGACACACAGTCGTGAAAAAAATATTTTTTAATCATATAAATGGCTTTATTGATTATAAAAGTAATGCACATGTATTTTAGAAAATTTTGAGAAAACATGGGCGATCACAAAGAGATTTATGAAGATGAACTAAACTTCTACTCTCAAAATATTTAGAAAAAACATATAATATATATGTAATATTATATATATGTAGTATTTTACATATAATATATATATTCTTCTAAATTGTGCTGGATATAGGAAGGGATATTCTTAGTAAATCAGAAGGCATGAAAATTCCCTGAAATATAAAAGGAAGATAGGATCTGATAGAAGAAAACACGTACTCAGAAAAGAACTATAGCAAATGATGCAAAGGCACCAGGGGTATGCTGGACTTGGGGCCAAGGGGCAGGGTGTTGTCCCTGGGGCACCTAAAGACCACTATTTGAAAACTACATCAGAAGCCAAGTGAGTCACCCCCAATCGTTTCTTACACATGGCCAATATGTCAAGCAGTACTCTGGACAGACATTGGCCTGTAGAAGAGGTCATGTTCACGAGTACCCGCTCCAGACAGGCAGAACAGTGCCTGGGTGACCAGAGCCCTCACCCGGAAACATGGGCCAGCTCTTCCCCATCCCACACACAATACATAGGGAAAGCTACAGAAAAAGATTAAAAATTAACGGAGACACCAGGCTTGAGACTTCTGTCCCCCCGCCCAGAAATACCATGCAACCAGGGGCACTTGCAAGGGATATCACACCATCACATGCAGCCCCAGACCAACAAGTGCTCCCCTCCCCCACAGGACCTGAGAGTCCCCTCACTCGATCAAAGATACCATGAATTCAGAGCACCACTGGCAAAGGAAACCCTGCCACAACAGTCATCTGGCCCTTTCCATATCCCACAGGAAGGGGCACATGCCACACAAGCACACATCCTCTCCTAGCAAGATTTACCAGATGTCCCAGCCTGGGGAAGCTTTTTCCCATTCAAACAGAAGCAGCAGGGATAGTGGGAGCCCCTGTGGGAGGAGATAAACCAAGCAGATCAAAATAACACCACATAGGCTCTGAAAATTAGACTGTCATCGGAACCACAGCCCACAAAAGTAGGCCAGAGCCTGCATGCCAAGCCTAAACAGGGTAACTGCCTGCTAAAATGAAAGTTTTAAATGAGTCCCATAGTCTTCTAATGGAATAGCCAAAATGTTCAGAATACAGTCGAAAGTCACCCACCAGATCAAGAACCAGGAAAATCGCAAGTTGAATGAAAGAAAGACAATCCGTGCATGCCAACGCTGAAATAAATCAGATATTGGAGGAGATAACCGGCAAGGATGTTCTACTGTCATAAAAGTGGTTCAATCAGCAAGTTTACAGTCTCTTGAAACAAATGAAACATTAGAAAAATCTCAGTGAAGAAACAACTTATTAAAAAGAACTAAATGAAAATTATAAAACTTTTCAGTTGACTTTTTCCAGTCAATAATAGAAATAAAAATCCTTCTGGATAAGCTCAATATGGAATGGAGATGAGCAAAAATAAAACCAATGAACATGAGGACTGACCAAGAGAATTTACCCAATTTGAATAGCAGGCACAAAACCAACTGAAAAAAATGAAACTGAGCTTCTGGGACCTTGGAAAAATGCAAGCTTTGTACCACTGGAGTCCCAGAAGAGGAAAACGAATGGGACTGAGAAGTGTTGGAAGAAATGTGGCCAAAAACTCCCTTGGCAAAAGATACAAGCTCACAGATTTAAAAAGGTGAGCAAATAGAATAACCCCCCCCCAAAAAAAATCCATACTAAGACACATTACAATTAAATTTCTGAAACTAAAGATGAAGGAAAATATGAAAGCAGCAAAAGAAAACACACTACCTAGGAGAACATCAAGTCAAATGACATTAGATTTCTCATCTAAAACCATGGAGGCCAGAAGGAAGTGGCAGAAAGAAAAGAATTGTCAACTGAGAATTCTGTACCCAACAAAATTATCCTTTTGGAAAGAAGGGGAAATAAAGAAATTCTCAAAGGAAAACTAAAAGAACTTATCACTAGCAGACCTACCTATAAAGTCTAAGAAGTTCTTCTCATAGAAAGGAAACAACAAAAGAAGAAATATCAGAACATCTAGAAGGAGAAAAGAACAATGGAAAGACTAGAAAATGTGGATAAATACAATAGGCCATCCTTCTCATGAGTGTTCTAAATCATGTGTGATGATTGAAACAAATACTACAACACTATCTGCTGCCCAAGACAATATTTTTTTTAAGGGAAGACCTAAAATAAGTAAAGTTTCTACTCAAAAGATTACTCCAAATGGTAAAATATTGATGTTAGTAGACCATTATAGGTCTGTATCAATATTGTGATAGCCAAAGTAACAACTAAAAAAATGATACAAAATGATATACTCAAAAACACTATAAATAAATCAATATTAAATTTTTTAAAAAGGTTTAAATAACCCATAGAGAGGTAAGAATGGAAAAACAGAAATAGGAAACAAATAGAAAACAAAATAAAGTAAAATGGCAAGCATAGGCCCTAACATATCAACAATTAACTTCAATGTAAATGGTTTAAATTAACCAATTAAAATTCAAAGATTGGGAAGAGTGAATAAATAAATGATGACCCACCTATATGCCATTTATAAGTAACTCGTTTCAAATTCAATGACTTAAGTAGATTGAAAATAAAATGACAGAAAAAGATATACCATGAAAACATTAATTTCTAAAACACAGGAGAGGCTATACTTTTTTAAATTTTTTTAAAGCTTATTTATTTATTTTCAGAGAGAGAGAGAGAGCAAGCAGCAAGTGGGGAAGGGGCAGAGAGAGAGAGAATCCCAAGCAAGCTCTACGCTGTCAGCACTGAGCCCAACACAGAGCTCAAACCCACAAACCATGAGATCATGATCTGAGGTGAAATCAAGAGTCAGACCCTTAACTCACTGAGCCACCCATGTACCCCCTAAAAACCAGGAGAGGCTATATTAATATCCAATAAAGTGAACTTCAGGGCAAAGAAAATTATTGGAGACAAACAGAGATAAAATGATAAAAAGATCCATCCATCAGAAAAAAACATAATAATCCTAAAAGTGTGCACACCAAAAAACAGTTTCAAATATATAAAACAAAAATTGAAAGAACTAAAAATATAAATAGATAAATACACAATTACAGTTAGAAACTTCATTATGTATTCAGCAGCTGATAGAACTACTGGACAGGAAAAGATGGAAAAGATCTGAACAACACAATCAACCATCACATTCTCATGGAGTAATATATATATATATTATACATATATATATGTATATATATATAATATACATATATACACACATATGTATATATGTGTGTATATATATGTATATATACATACATACATACAACAGCAGAAAATACATATTTTTAAGGCCTCATGGAAGATTCACCAAGATAAACCACATAATGGGGCCATAAAACAAACCTCAACAAATACACAACAATTTAGATTATACAAAGTATGTTTTCTGATCATAACAGAATCAAAATAGAAATCAAAACAAAATGAAAAACAGAGAAAGAGAGAAAGAAAAAAAGAAAGAAGTGAAAATTTCTAAACATTTGGAAATTAAGTAACATACTGCTAAATATTCCATAGGTCAATGAGGAAGCCTTAAAGAAAACTACACTTTAAAAAACATAGAACTGAACAAAAACAAAAATACAACATGTCAAAATATATGACCTGCAGCCAAAGCAGTGCTGAGTGGAAAATTTATAGCACTAAATGCATCCATTAGAAGAGAGGAAATGACTCAAATCAATAAATCTAAGTTTCTGCCTTAAGAATTTGAAAAAGAAGAGTAAAATAAACCCAAAGGAAGCAAAAGAAAAAAAATAATAAATATCAAAGCAGCAGTCCATGAAAATGAAACAGGAAAACAACAGAGAAAATCAATGAAGCAAAAAGTTGGTTCTTTGAAAAATTAATAAAATTAATATACCTCTAGCAAGAATGACAAAAAGAGTGAAGATACAAGTCATTAATATCACAAATTAAAGAAACAATATCCCTTCAAGTCCTGGAGTTATTAAAGGACAACATGAGACCACTATTAATGACTTTTCCCCTAAATTCAACAACTGAAAAAAATGGACCAATTCCTTAAAAACCATAAACTATAAAAATTCAATTAAATCAAATATATAATGTGAATAGACCTATAAACATTATAGAATTTGAATTTATACTTTAAATTCCTCTTACTTTCAAAAAATAAAAATAAAAAAAGGAAGAAAAAAAGAAAAACATCTCTAGGCCTAGATGGTTTCACTGGAGAGTTCTATCAAAGATGTAAAAAACAATTTACATTGATAACATAAATTTTACACAATCTATTCCAGAAAAAAAAAAAAGAGAATACTTCCAAACTCATTTTACAAGGCCAGTATTATCCTGACACCAAAACCAGACAGAAACAGTTTAAAGAGAGAGAGAAGAAAATTGTAGACTAATGTCTCTCATGAAATTAGACACAATAATGCTCAAAAGTGTATTAACAAATTGAATCTAACAATGGATTAAAATAATTATATACCATGACAAAAATGACATTTAATCAAGATATTCAAAGTTGGGGTTCACGATTCAAAAATCAGTGTAATCAACCATTTTCAACAAGCTGAAGAAGAAAAATTATATAATCATATCAATCGACAATGAAAAAACACTTGACAAAATATAAAACCTCTTCAGTATAAAAACTCTCAACAAGTTAGAAACAGAAAGGAACTATCTCAACTTGGCAAAGAACATAAACAAAAACACTATATAGTTAACATCAAACTTAGTGACAAAAGACTGAATGCTTTCACTCTAAGATGAGGAAAAAGGCAGGAATGTCACCCTTACCACCTTAATTGAACATAATACTGGGAATTCTAGCCAATGTGAAAGGAAATGAAAAAAAAAATAGTAGACATACAGATTGGAAAGGAATAAAGTCATCTTTATTTGAAAATGACATGATTATCCACATATGCAATGCAAGTGCTTTACAAAAACATTTCTAGAACAAGATCACAGAATCAAAGATTAACACTGGGATTTTTATATATCAACAATGAACATGTAAGAACAAACATTGAAAACACAATACCACATACAATCACTCCAAGGAAAATGATACACTTAGTTATAAATGTAACAAAATATGTCCATGCTTCATATACTGAAAATTACAAAATGCTAATGAACAGAATAAAAGAATACCTAAATACATGGAAAGACATACTACGTTCATGGATGTAAGACTCAAGATACTAAAGATGTCAATTCTCTCCCAACTGATTTATAGGTTTAATGCAATTTCTATCAAGCTATCACCAAGGAATTTTGTAGACATAGACAAGCTGATTCTAAAGTTTATATGGAAAGGCACAAATGTTAGAAAGACTTAAAAAATTTCTTGAGAAAGAAGGTTAAAGAAAAGAGAAAGTATAAAAAAATAAATAAGGAATTACTCTATCTGATAGCAAAGCTTCAATAGAGTGTGGTAGATCAGAACATAATAAAGATCCCAAAAATAGACCCATACAAATATATGCAAATGATTTTTGACACCGCAATTCCCTGCTGCTGAAGCAAGAAAATCTCCATAGGCAAAAAACCGAGCCCTGATCTAAGCCTCTCACTTAAAAAAATAAAATAAAATAACTCAAAAATGATCACAAACTTAAATGTAAAAGATAAAACTATACAACTTTTAGACAATAATAGAAAATTTAGGGGAATCTAGGGTTAGGCAAGAAGTTCTTGGACTTTGCACCAAAAGAATGATCATGAAAGGAAAAAGTGACATGTGTCATCTTAGAAAAAATTTTAAACTTTTTCCCTGCAAGAACACATATGAAGAGAATGAAAAAACAAGCTACACATTGGTAGAAAACATTTTCAAACTACATATCCAGCAAAGTACTAGTATCTAATACGTAGAAAGAACTCTCAAAACTCAACGGTACAAAACACAAATAATTTCATTAGAAAATGGGCAAAGGACATTGAGACAATTCACTGAATAATATATGCAGTTGTCATATAAGCACATGAAAATGCAGTCAACATGTTAGCCACAAGGGAAATGTAAATAACAATCACCATGAGATATCATGACAACTATCTATCAGAATGGGCAAAATAAAAAAATAATGATAATATCAAATGCAGGTAAGGAGGCAGAGAAATTGAATTACTCATACATTGCTGGTGAGAATACAAAATGGTAAGCTACTCTGGCAGACACTTTAGCAATTTCTTAAAAACCTAAAGATGCAACTACCATATGACCCAACAATTACACTCTTAGGTATTTGTTCCGGAGAAAGAAAACTTACGTTCACATAAAAATCTGTACACAGGTGTTTATAGCAGACTTGTTTGTGATAGCCCAAACTGGAAAGAGCCCAGATGCCCTTCAATAAATAAAAGATTAAGCAAACTGTGATATATTCATTCCCTAGAATACTACTCAGCAATAATATACCAATTATATGCAACAATTTTGATAAATCTCCAAGGAATTAAGCTAAGTGAAAAAAAAGTCAGTCTCAAAAGGTTACATATTATATGGTTCTACTCTATAATTCTCTAAATGGCAAAATTATAGAAACAGAGAACAGATTAGTGATTGTCTGGACTAGGGCTATGGTGACAATGAAGAGAGATCCTTGCAGGGTAGAACTGTTATGTATCTTTTGGACTATTTCAATGTCAATATCTTGTTAAAGTACACTAGTTTTACAAGATATTACTATTGGAAAAACTAGGTACAGAGTACATGTGATCTCCCTCTGTTATTTTTTACAACTGCATGTGAATCTACAATTATCTCAAAATAAAAAGGTTTTTTTTTTTGGGGCGCCTGGGTGGCGCAGTCGGTTAAGCGTCCGACTTCAGCCAGGTCACGATCTCGCGGTCCGTGAGTTCGAGCCCCGCGTCAGGCTCTGGACTGATGGCTCGAAGCCTGGAGCCTGTTTCCGATTCTGTGTCTCCCTCCCTCTCTGCCCCCCCCCCGTTCATGCTCTGTCTCTCTCTGTCCCAAAAATAAATAAAAAACATTGAAAAAAAAAAAAAGGTTTTTTTTTTTTTAAGTTATAGCCACTTGGAAAACATTTTGACAGTTGCTTATAAAATTAAACATATTTTTACCACATGACCCAGCAACCCTCTGCCTAGGTATTTACCCAAGAGAAATGATGACACACGTACACACAAAAACCTACATGTGATTTTGCATCATCACCAACATTTAGAAACAACCCAAATGTTCATCAGCTGGTGAATAGATTAACAAATTGCAGCACATCCATACATGGAATTTGACTTACCAAGGGAAAAACTGTTGACATATACAACACATGAAGCTCGGTAGCCTTGTGGCTAGTGAATAAAGCCAGACTCTAAAGGATACATGTCGTGTGATTCCATTATATCACATTTTGGAAGGGTAAAACTATAGGGACAGAGAACAAGTTGGTGGTTGCTAGGGTAGAGGGAGCAGAGAGATTGCAAAGGAGCACAGGGGAAGCTCGGGGGTAACAGGAACAAGGCATATTATTGATGGCAGGGACGTTCACTCAACTGTCTACGTTTGTCAAAATTCATTAAACTGCACATCTAAAAGTATGAAAACATTAACCAAGAATCCTAATTATAGAAATACTGAGGCTACCCAAAACAACCAAACATTTGAGGAAACCTATCCCAATCTCTAAGGGACACCAAATGCAACAAATAGAAAATTAAGAAGAGTGTAAATTAAGTCAACAGAACAAGTAGAGGTCAACTGTAAACGAAGTATGAACAACATACCATAACATCTTCAGAGTAACTCGGAAATTGGTTATTTCTTTTTTTTTTTTTTAATTTTTTTTTTTAACATTTATTTATTTTTGAGACAGAGAGAGACAGAGCATGAACGGGGGAGGGGCTGAGAGAGAGGGAGACACAGAATCCGAAGCAGGCTCCAGGCTCTGGGCCATCAGCCCAGAGCCCGACGCTGGGCTCAAACTCACGGACCGCGAGATCGTGACCTGAGCTGAAGTCGGACGCTCAACCGACTGAGCCACCCAGGCGCCCCATGAAATTGGCTATTTCAAACAATCAGTTGGAGATCTTACAGAGGAAAATATGACCGCTAAATTTTAAATTTTTTTAATCTTTATTTATTTTTGAGAGAGACAGAGACAGAATGCGAGTGGGTTAGGGGCAGAGAGAGAGGGAGACACAAAAGCCGCAGCAGGCTCCAGGCTCTGAGCTGTCAGCACAGAGCCCATGGCGGGGCTGGAACTCATGAGCTGTGAGATCATGACCTGAGCCGAAGTTGGAAGTTCAACCAACTGAGCCACCCAGGCACCCCTTGACCACTAAATTTTAAAAGAAAAAAATTCAAAAATGGGTTAACTAGAGAATAGAGACACTTGAAGAGCACAATGATGCACTGAACTGCTGATTCCCGGAATAAAACACAGGGGGGGAAATGACAGCAAGAAAAAGAAGGAAGCCATTGATAGAGACTTGGAAGGTAGATCCAAAAGTTCTAAAATCTATTTAATTCCAGAGAGGAAGCAGAGAATTGAATGGAAGAAAACAAAAGTCAGAGAAATAACACATGAAAATTTCCAAGACCTGAAGAAAAACATCAAGTATTTAGATAGAAAGACTCCGTAACTACTCAGCAGAATAAAAGGGGATAAAATTGTAATTAAAATTACACATTTTGTGAAATTCAGAGAACCAAGTAAAAGAACGCTAAAAACTTCCAGAAAAAAAAAAAAAAATGCTACCTGCAAAAGTACAAGGATCACAGTGGCACCTGATTTCTTTCCAGCAACTCAGAGTAGTGAACAGCAGTATCATCAAACTTCTGAGAGAAAATTATACTGAATTTACATTTCTATATCCAGCCAAAATATCAGGCAAGCATTCAGGCAAAATAAAAGCTGTTTAAGTCATTCAAGGATTCAAAGTTTGTCAGACACAAGCCCTTCCTGGAAGAATTATTTGAAGATATATTGCAGTGAAGAGAAAAAAAGAAAAAGAAAAGAAGACTCTAAGACTATTGGGAGTCAACAATAGCTCTCAAGGAAATCAGTAAAATTGATAATTGAGGCATTTAATTGAAAGAAAATTAAACAAGCTTGGAATAAAATCTCAATTGATAAAAATACTGAAGGTGGCAGGAAACAGTGGGAGAAGGAGTCGTGAAGCAAATAGTAAGGAGATCTCAATTAGTTCTAAATACCGAACGAAAATGTAATGAATATTTTCAGAGCAAATACAAATAACTTTTTTAAAGATGTCTTCACTGCCAAACGAGTGGAGGAAATATATGTATGTATATGTGTAGGAAAAGTCTTGTCGGGCTGCACACCACGCTGATAACAATGAATCCCTGTGGGGAGGGCGGAGGGGAGGAGCAAGGAATTGGTCCGAGGGGCTTCAGCTTTATCTGTGCCATATTCATTTTTTTTAATGTTTTATTTATTCTTGAGAGAAAGGGAGACAGAGCATGAGCGAGGGAGGGGCAGAGAGAGAGGGGGACACAATCCGAAGCAGGCTCCAGGCTCTGAGCTGTCAACACAGAGCCCGACGTGGGGCTCGAACCCACGAGCCATGAGATCATGACCTGAGCTGAAGTCAGATGCTCAACCGACTGAGCCACCCAGGCAACCCTGTACCATATTCATTTTTATAAGAATGTATTCATGTATTGGTGTGACATTTAGCAAACAAAAGTATCAATATAAAGTGCAGAGAGAATGGTAAATGTCATCTCTGCCCAGAGATCATACATTTTAACACTGTAGTACATTTTTATCTAGTTGTATATTTCACATACATAAATATATAGATATAGAGATACAGAGATAAAGATATAGAGATACAGGCTAGCATTATACATATTCACATGCAGAGGGGTTTTTTTGTTTGTTTGTTTTTTCAAAACCTACATACTCATAACATATTTCCAATAGATAGTCTTCAACAGCGTTATTTTTAATGGTTGAGTAATATTGCATACTTTGTATGTACCATGGTTTATGTAACAGTTTATTATTGGCTATTTAAGTAGTTTTTAATTTTGTACTAATTGAAGCCATACCACAATGAACATCGTTATACATGCATCTGTGTGCACATGTTTATTCCACCTGGCTAATTTCTAGGAAATGCATCACTGGATCAAAGAATATACTCGTTTTTAAGACATTGAGTCCTTATTGCAAATTGTCTTACTGAGTGAAACTTCACCAAACTTCCTGCAGCACTGATAATATTTAAAAAATTTTTGCCAACCAATAAGAAAAAACTGTTCAAATCTGCATATCTTTATTACTACTAAAGCTAAGCAATCTTTACATGTATTTATTGCCCATTTACATTTCTAATTTTGGTAATTGCGTGTCTATTCTCCTCGATCATTTTTCTATTTCTCATTAATCTGTAAAGGCTACTAATAAAGGATGGCTTTATCCATTTGGCACGTGTATTTTAAATTATTTTCACAACTTATTTAAACTTTAATTTCACTTGTAACGTTATTTGAAAAACAATTTATATTTTAATACATCAGCTTTTTTCCCTTGTGTTCTCCACCTTTGATGTCATGTTGAAAAGCCTGTCCTCACTATTAAATCAACATTTGCCTTTGTTCCTATTCTTTTGTAGTTTCATTTTTGCAATAGAATCTTTAATACACCTGAGATGATCTAGCTTTATGGTAAGGCTCTATCTTTATTTTTTTGTCAAATGATTAAATGATTCTCTCAATACCATTTCTACTTTCCCCACTGATCTTCATGTAATTCCACAAGAAATATTATAATACATCCTTTTGGTAAAAATCAAACAATCCAGACAAAGCAAAACTTCTCCTTGACTATTTAGGAAATACTCATTCAATCTCAGCTGCATTCTCTAATCAGAAGAATCAGTGTGAGGTATAGAAATCCAGAATATTTTTCCATCATAAAAATAGCTAACACCTAGGAGTGCTTACCAAACACGTCAGGCAATGCTCTGTGCTTCAGACGTTTTCATTGATATAATCGTCCCAACAGCCCATGACATATGCTACCTCCATCTTACCATTTTACAAAAACAAAACAAAACAAAACAAAACAAAATAAAACAAACAAACAAAAAACCTGAGACCAGGCTGTCTTGCAATGCACATCAGTAAAAAATGCACAGCATTATTTTCTTTTAAAAAGAGTTTGGGGGTTTCCTATCATACAATACATATTAAGTTGTAACCTATTTTTTTCAAATGTCAATATATCCTGGTTGTCTTTCCATATTAATCCATATAAATCAACCTCAAGTTTCTTAAAACTGTTATACAGTATGATTTACCACAGTTTATTTAACTCTTCTATTGATGTATATTTTGGTTGTTTCCAGCCTTTCATCATTGACAAGGCTACAAAGAACATCATTAATACAATTCCCTACACATTTTTGTGTTTTTCTTGGTTTTCCTTGGCCGTGTGGTCTGTGCATTTTTATTTCAGCAGATATTGCCAAATTGCCCTTCAAAATATCTGGACCAATTTATACTCAAGCACAGCATGAGAATGTTTGGTTCTTCATACCATCCCCTCAGTCAATAATGTCAATTCTTTTTTCAATATGATGGGTGAAAAACGATATCTCCTTGTGTATTATTTTGGATGCCCCTTATTACTAGTAAAACTGAGTAACTTTTTATACTCTCCTTTTCAGTTCCCCTTCTATGAATTGTCTATTTGTGTTTTCTTATGTTTTTCCTTTTGGCTTAATGGTTTGTTCCTTATTGATTTGTAAATTTTTACATTTATTTTGGATATTAATCCTTTGTCTTACAAATGTTGCAAATATTTTCTTTTTTTTAAATATATGAAATTTATTGTCAAGTTGGTGTCCATACAATACCCAGTGCTCATCCCAACAGGTGCCCTCCTCAATACCCATCACCCACCCTCCCCTCCCTCCCACCCCCCATCAGCCCTCAGTTTGTTCTCAGTTTTTAAGAGTCTCTTATGCTTTGGCTCTCTCCCACTCTAACCTCTTTTTTTTTTCCTTCCCCTCCCCCATGGGTTCCTGTTAAGTTTCTCAGGATCCACATAAGAGTGAACACATATGGTATCTGTCTTTCTCTGTATGGCCTATTTCACTTAGCATAACACTCTCCAGTTCCATCCACGTTGCTACAAAGGGCCATATTTTATTCTTTCTCATTGCCACATAGTACTCCATTGTGTATATAAACCACAATTTCTTTATCCATTCATCAGTTGATGGACATTTAGGCTCTTTCCATAATTTGGCTATTGTTGAGAGTGCTGCTATAAACATTGGGGTACAAGTGCCCCTATGCATCAGCACTCCTGTATCCCTTGGGTCAATTCCTAGCAGTGCTACTGCTGGGTCATAGGGTAGGTCTATTTTTAATTTTTTGAGGAATCCCCACACTGTTTTCCAGAGCGGCTGTTGCAAATATTTTCTACCAGCATATGTTTGTTCATTTGTCTATGGTGTTTTTTATCATATAAGAGCCTTTTTTTTTTGAGAAAGAGAGAGCAGGTGTATGCACAGACACACACACAGACACACACACACACACACACACACACACACACATATGCAGAAGAGGGGCAGAGGGAGAGAGAATCTTAAGCAGGCTCCATGCCCGCCCACCTGGTGCAGAGCCCAAGGCAGGGCTCAATCTCATAACAGTGAGGTCACAACCTGAGCTGAAATCAAGAATCTGACACTTAACTGACTGATATGAGCCTTTAATTTTATATGTACAGTGGGGCACCTGGATGGCTCAGTCAGTTAAGCATCCAACTCTTGGTTTCCGTTCAGGCCATGATCTCACAGTTCATGAGTTCAGCCCCGCATCAGGCTCTGTGCTGATGGCGTGGAGCCTGCTTCAGATTTCTCTCTTCCTCTCTCTTTGCCCCTCCCCGGCTAGCTCTCTCCCCCTCTCTCTCTCACATGTGCTCTCTCAAGACATAAATAAACATAATTTTATCTGTACAAATTCACAAGATTTTCCTTTGCATATTATGTACTATTTTTTTATTTCACTACATTTCTAGGTTTTGTTTTTGTGTAACATTTAGGTCTTTAGTACATCTGGAATTTAGTGAATAGTGTAATGTTAAAAATATAATTTTATTTTTTCCAAATTTTATTTTTTCCAAATAGTAACTAATTTTTTCCACACAATTTATCAAATAGTGTATTCTTGGGGCGCCTGGGTGGCTCAGCCGGTTAAGCGTCCGACTTTGGCTCAGGTCGTGATCTCCCCGTCCATGAGTTCGAGCCCCGCCTCGGGCTCTGTGCTGACAGCTCAGAGCCTGGAGCCTGTTTCAGATTCTGTGTCTCCCTCTCTCTGCCCCTCCCCCGTTCATGCTCTGTCTCTCTCTGTCTCAAAAATGAATAAACGTTTAAAAAAAGCATTTCTTTAAAAAACAAACAAACAGTGTATTCTTTCCCCTCACTAATATGAAATGCCAATTTTTCCACAAGTGAATACCTGTATCTACAGAGATCTGTTTCTGGACTCTCACTCCAGTGTTCTAATTAAATCTTTGGCACGAATCTCATTGCATTTTAATTATTACAGCTTTAGAATATGCCTCGATATTTAATAAGGCAAGCACACCTATTACATTCTTTTCTACATTATCTTGGCTTTTCTCACACATTTACTCTTCCAAATGAATTTTATAATGAGCTTGACAAGCTCCATAAAAATGTTGAATTTATAAATTAATTTGGAGGCAATACTATGCATTTACAATACTAAGCATTCTCATCCAAAACAATAAAATATATTTTTTCTATTTATTCAGGTCTATTATTCACCTTAATAATCTGATGTTTATTTCCATATTTTATAGTTTTATAGTTTTCATTGCTATGAAAATTGAGTAATTTTTTCTATTACTTTTTTATACTGGTGTATACAAGCAATTGGTTTTTATACATTTATTTGTATTAGGCCACTTTGTAGTATTTACTTACTAGTTCTAATGGTTTCTCAAAGGATTATCTTGTACTTCCTGCAGAACCTGGCTGCAAAAAACCAAAATGACATTATTGTGTCTTCCTTTCCAATATTCACATGCTTTTTAAATTTTTTCTTATTATATAGCATTGGCCAGGACCTCCAGTGCAATATTGAATATTTAGGAATCCTTGTTTTTCTCATGTTTTGAATGGAAGTATTTCTGATGATTTCACCACTGCTACAGATTTGCAGAAGATATCTGTACCTTCTTAATGGAAGTTTTCTTCTATTTCTCATGCACAAGACTATTAGGGGATGGCTGTTTGTTTATCATAAAAGAATATTTTTTAATACATTGGCTTCTATTAGGATTCTAATGTCAAAGATACACTAGGCTTATAAAATTAGCTGAGTATCTTCCTGATTCATAACAGAAGAATTGTCTATTTCTTGAACATGTGGTAGAACTAAATAGTAAAACTCTCTGGGTTTGATGTTCTCTGTAAAAGAGTATATCTTTAACTAGCTTTGAAGTCTTTTCAACAGAAATTAGCATATTTAGGTTTTCTGACTTCTTGAGTTAATTTTGGTAACTTATTTTTTATGAAATCATGCATTTCATCTACTTTTCCAAAGTTATTAATATAAAGTATCTTATAAAAGTTAATTCCTCTGTATCTATAATGAAATCTCCTTATCTCATTAATGACGCTGTTTATTTATATTCTTTTTTTCTTAATAAAATTTCAAGGAGATTTTATTGATCAATTCTAATGGCTTTGTTGTTCTTGTTTATTTTATTGATGTCAGTTTTTATCTTTATTATTGCCTTCTATTTTCTGAAGATTTGATTTTTTTTGTTATTTTTCTAGGATCCCGAATATTATTCTTGGTCCATTTGATTTCAATTTCCCTCATTTTCTAATTTATGCACTTAAGTCCATAAATTTTCCTCTGATGGCTGCTTTGGCCACATCTCACAGGTTTTAATATTTAATGCCCCAGTGCTTATATCTAAATAGTTGGTAATTTCCACTTTTTATTTCCTTATTAACATGAGACTTTTTATAAGTGTCCTCATATTTATGAGCATAGAGATTTATTTCATCTCTCCTTTAGTTGTTATTTTCTTATTTGGCCAGAGAATGAAGCCGATAAGATCTGTACATGTTTTAACTTGCTGAGGTTTCCTTTGTCATCTAATATATTATCGATGTGAGTGGTTTCTGTAAGTTTGTTAGTACTAGTTCTTCATTATATCATCTAAACCCTATGCGTCATTATTTTTGTTTACTTGAAAGAATCGTTTCTTTTAAAAAGTGTGAGATTTGTCCTACTTTAATTGCAGACTTGTCATTTTATCTTTGTATTTCTATTTGTTTTTGTTTTTATGTTTTCCAATGCTACATTTTCAAGGGCACAAGGTGCACAACTGATACATCGTCCTGGTAGATTTTTTTTTAATAATATGAATTCCTCTGTGCACTCTTTAATGTGTCCCCTCTGACTTAAAATGAATCAAATCACAAACTTTTAATACAGATAGGCTTATTTCTTGACTCACTGTTTCTCTCTTTTTATTTAACTTATTATTTTGGAGCCAGTATCATACTTTTGCCCATTGTGGCTTTGTAAGTTAATTTGCTATATAGATACGTATTGGTTGCTCTAATATATTAATTCATCCATATTAACTTTACATTTATTTTGCAAAATTCCCAAGAAAATACAATTTAATAGTTGTTCCAGAATAGAATTATTTATGAATCAACTCGAGGAGATCTCTGTATTTCAGTTTTCTGACATGAGCCTCAGAAAATTTTTATTTCTTTCTTTCATATGTGCCTCGCCTACTTAAGTTGTGTGGGTTCTTTTAGATAATTTACATTTTGTGTCATTTATATGAATAGAATGTTTTTACCCTTTTCATGGCTGTTATTACTACTTTAAAATATTGGCTATCTCTTGATTTCTATGTATCTGTTTTATAATTGGACATATTATTGAACTCCTTTATATGGTATAAGAGTAGATAACATTCTTGAGTTTTTTAATGTCAACATTAAATAATAATTGTTTGGATTTGGCCATTCCAGCATTTATTTCCCAATTGTTTTTAGTATTTTGGTTATAATAACCTAATTACTTAGACTTTGTTTTGTTACTATCACAAGAATTCCTCCACGTTTTCCATTTTAAGTATGGTATAGGCTGTAATTTTCAGACATATTATCTTTATCATGTAAACCAGGATCTCTCAATCTTGGCATTATTGATATTTTGAACTAGATAATTCTTTGTTGAGGGAGAGGGAGGCTTCCTGTGCATTGTAGCATTTTTAATAGCAACCCTGACCTGTACCCACAAGATCCTAATAGCACCACCCCCCAAATCACTATAATCAAAAATGTATCAGGACATTGTTAAACATCTCCTGAGTGCCAAACTGTCCCTGGTTAAAAACCACTACTGTAATGAATTCTCCCTCTTTTCTATTTTAATCAAAACTTTTGGCAGGACTGGATGTTGAACTTGAGCAAATACCTTTTTTACATATGATCACATACTTTTTCCAATGACCTACAGGTGTGTTAAATTTTTAATTAGGTGTTTCCTAATTTGGTACCGTCCTCACAAATGCTGGAATAAAGCCTTATTCGTCAAAATATACTGTTCTGTTCATATAAGTTTAGTGTTCTTCTTTCTCAAGATTGCTTTGGCTATTTGGGGTCTTATGGGGTACCATATGAATTTTAGGATTTTTTTTCTATCTCTGTAAAAATGCTATTGGAATTTTCATAGAGGTTGCATTGCATCTATGTGCTTTGAATAGTGTGGACATTTTAACACTATTCATTCTTCCAATCCATGAATACAAATGTCTTTTTACTTATTTGTATCTGCTTTAATTTCCTTCATTGATATTTTATAGTTTTCAATGTATGTCTTTTACCTCCTTATTTCTAAATATTTTATCCTTTGATGTTGCGGTAAACAGAATTGTCTTCTTAATTTCCTTTTTTAGATAGTTCATTTTTAGTGTATAGCATTACAACCAATTTTATGTTTATTTTTTTACCCCGCAATTTTGCTAAATTTGTTTATTAGTTCTAACAGTTTTTTGTGGAGTCTTTAGGACTCTCTCTATATAAGACCATGTCATCTGCATACAGGAACAATTTAAGTTCTTCTTTTCTGATTTAGATACCTTCTATTTACTGCCTACTTGTTCTGGTTAGGTTTTTCAGTACTATGTTCAATAGAGGTGACAAGAGGAGAAATCTTTGCCTTGTTTCTGATCTCACAGGGAAAGCTTTCAGTTTTTCACTAAGTGTGATGTTAGCTGTGGGCTTAACATGTATGGCCTTTATTACACTGAAGAACATTCCTACCATACCTAATTCTTAAGTGTTTTTTTTATCATGAAAGGGTAATGGATTTGTCAAATGTTTTTTCTGCATCTATTGAGATGATCATATAATTTTTCCCTTCGTTCTGTTAATGTGATCTATCACTTGGATTGATTTGCATATGTTAAACCATCCCATTTTGCAGGATTAAATCCCACTTGATCATGGTATGTGATCCTTTTACTATGCTACTGAATTTGGTTTGCTAGAATTTTGTTGAGGAATTCTGCATCTATTTCAGTATGGATAATGGCCTGTAAATGCTGGAGGCATCACACTTCCTGATTTCAAAATATACCATAAAGCTACAGTAATTAAAACAAGGCAGCTATATAGGCCAATGGAACAAAATAGAGAGCCCAGAAATAAACCCACACATATACAGTCAACTGATCTTTGATAAAGATGCCAAGAATACACAATGGGGAAAGGACAGTCTCTTTAACAAATTAGTGCTGAGAAAATTGGATGCCCACATGCACAAGAATGAAATGTGACCCCTTTCTTACACCACACACAAAAATCAGCTCAAGATGGATGAAAGACAAACATAAGATTTGAAACTACAAAACTCCTTGACAAAAGCATAGGGGAAAATTTTCTTGACATTGATCTCAGCAAAGACTTCATGGATTTGAAACCCAAAGCACAGGTAACAAAACCAAAAATAGACAAGTAGGACTACATCAGACTAAAAAGCTTCTGCACAACAAAGGAAACAATCAACAAAGTGAAAAGGCAACCTACAGAATAGGAGAAAAAATTCCATCTATCTGGTAAGAAGTTAATATAGAAAATATTTAAGAATCTACTACAACTCAATGGCAAAAAAAAAAGGAAAAGAAAACAAATAACTGAACGAAAAAATGGGCAAAGAACTTGAATAAACTTGAATAAAAATAAAAATGGCCACCAGGAATATGAAGGAGCACTCAACATCACTGATCATCTAGGGAATGAAGATCGATACAATGACCTATCACCCCACATTTGTTAGGACATGGAATTAGGAGGAGGAGGAGCAGGAGAAGGAGGAGGAGGAGGAGGAGGAGGAAGGGAAGGAGAAGAGGGAGAAGAAGTAGAGGGAGAAGGAGAGGGGAGAGGGAGGGTGAGGAGAGGAGAAAGGAAAGGGAAGGGAGAAGAGAAGGAGAAGAACAAGAAAAAACATGTCATCAAGGATGTCGAGAAACTGGAAATCTTTTATACACTATTGGTGGGAATGTAGAATGGTGCAGCCACTACAGAAAACAGTATGGAGTGTCATCAAAAAATTAAAAATTGAACTACCATATGATCGCACTTCTGGGTGTATGTCCAAAAGAACTGAAATTCAGGTCTTGAAGAAATATCTGCACCCCCATGTGCATTGCAGCGTTGTTCACAACAGTCAAGGCATGGAAACAACCTAAGCGTTCGTCAACAAATGAATGGACAAAGAAATTGTACATACAGTGGAATATTATTCAGCCCTTTAAAAAGATTTCAAAAAGAAACAATCTTGCCATTTATGACAACATGGATGAACAGAGAGGACATTATAGGTGAAGTCTGCCACTCATGGGAGGACAAATAATACATGATTCCACTTATCTGAGGAATCGAACATTGTCAGGCTCATAATAGCAGAAAATGTAATCATGTTTGCCAAAGGTTAGGGTGAGGAGAAAATGGGGAATTGTCATTCAATGGGTATAAAATTTCAGTTATACAAGATAAGCAAGTTTCTAAAGATCTGCTGTACAACATAGTAGCTATGGTTAAAATACTGTATTATGTACTTTAAAATACATTAAGAGGACACAGGTCATGTTAAGTGTTTTTACCAGCAAGTACATGCACACACACACACACACACACACACACACACAAAAGAACACTAGGAAATGATTGGAGGTGTGGATATGTTTAGTACTTTGATTGTGGTGATGGTCTCATGGGTGTGTGCATGAGTCTAATCTTGTCAAGATGTATATATTACATGTGTGCAATTTTTTGCATATCAATTATACCTCAATAAAGCTTAGCTATAGATATGACACATATATACATAAATATACATACAGATATGGAATTGATTTTTATGACTTTTACGTTTATGTTTACATGTGAGGTCAATCTGTAGATTTTGTTTGTTTACCACTTTTGTTGGGTTCGGTGTAAGATTATGCTTGATTTATAAAGTGGATTGGGATGCTTTCCATCTATAATTATTGCATGATCATCCTCTTCCCCTTAAGAGATTTAAATGAATTTCCTATACAAGCATCTGTTTTAACACTTTTCCACTTCCTTCCTTTGTTATTCAACTAGTCTACCATTAAAATTCATCACATAAAATTTCCTAGAAAATCACCCATTTCCACAACATTTCTATGTTAATATATACTATATTTTCTACCATTTTTTAACTTTTTGGAATACATGAATATTTCTTTTTTATTCTAATGCCATCACATGTGTTTTCTCTGTTTTACTTGAATAACTTCTCAAATGTCTTTATCTGATTCCCATTCTTTGACAATCTTCTGTTTTCTGGTTCACTAACAGTATCTTGTCTTTATCAGTATCTTTTTAGGTTTATCCTGTTGTCATTCTAATTTATTGTGAGTTGAATGCTTAATTCATATATTTTTACTCTATGTTAATAATTTGGTATTTAAAGCTATGTATTTTCCTCTGAGTATAGCTTTAACCAAACACCATGAGTTCTCATTGTCCTTATTTTTCTCATTGGTCCCTAAATATAGCTTTGGTTTCCTCTTTGAAGTAAAAGTTATTTCAGAGAAGTTTTAATTATTGTTTAAAATTACTAATTAAGATTTTCAATTACCTTTCTTCTTCCTTTTTAAATATTCATCCACTTAGAATTATTAGATGCTCTCTTTCTAGCCAATAAATACTATGTTTTGTGAACATTTCATGGGCTCTGATATAATCTCTCATTGGAAGAAACATCTCAGTTTAAGAAACAACTTTATTATTTGAAACCATCTAAATCTGTAGAATCTTTGCTTACAAAATCCACCAAATACCAAAAGAGATGTCTTAAAGTTTTCTAGCACAACTGTGAATTTTTCCACTTCTTCTCCTAACAATTTGCTTACCATATTTCATGCTAATGTCACATGGCTCATTAGGATCCATGAGTAGTTCAATCTACTAGACTATAAGCCCACGGAAGACAGGAATCATATCCTCCTTGCTTAACATTGAGTCGCCAGCCCTAGCTCACTATTTATTGACTAATAAATCTAAGAATTTACAAATGACAGCGCATCAGTGTAAAGGAGACATCATTCATCAATAAAAATAATTTCTCTGCTGCAGCTAACATTTTTACCCCCACTTCTCCTTCATCTGATGCTAATATTCTGTCCCCATAGTTTCTTACTTCGTTTTGCCTGGTAGAACTTGTATATCTTGTTTTAGCCATTTGGGGGGGGGGGGGTTATTTTTTGCTTTCTTGTGTTTCCTCTTCTGACTTATCCCTGATCAATGAAATCTATTATCTTTGTGATTGTAGTCAATAAGCAGTGATCCAGTTTTAGAATTCAAGTACTAAGTGGTTTTAAGTGCTTCAAAAGTGTTATTTAACCACTATATTAAACTCTGCATTTCCCTAATTTTTAAAGTTGGAAAGGAAATTGAGTCTTTCGGTTCTCCTTTTTAACACATTGTAGTTAGTACATTTGTATTCTCTCCCTCTAAACCTCATGCAATTGTTTTCTCCCCAAATGCTCCTTAGACCCTTATTAAATGAACTGATATTTTATATTTAGATTATTATTAATTTTTGCACTATACATATATGTATATTTAAAGATTTAACTGATCTACAAAAGTTACTTTTTAACATTTGAACTAAGTTTTTCAAACAACGTCTCAGTCACGCAGACTAGCATTTCCTAACTCATAAATTATACCTTGATGTTTGTGCTGCTTCTTCCAGGCAAAGACCTGGGCCTCTTTCCGCTTGCACCAAACCCTTGGCCCCAGGCCACCCTGGGTGCTGGAAGAAACACATAATTCCCCCTGGGGGGGTTCCAGTTCTCCATTCAGGTCAAATGGCTCTAGTATCCAAAAGACGCCTCTCTGAGAAAGCTGGTGTGTGGGATTGCTAAGAGCAAACCACATCAGAAGCTGGCAAAAAGGCGGGAAGGGTCTGGATAGGGCACCAATGGGGTCAGCTACACCAACACCGATGCAAGCAGCAGGCAGGCGCAGTGGCCCCCGGGGCCTCCAGGCGCCTGGGCGGAAAGAACCAGCCAGACCTTCAGCTGCCAACACCCCGCCCTGGGGCCTGTCCCCTCCTCAGGCAGGAAGTGAAGGTACAGGTCGAGGGCATGCTCTGTCATTGCCAGATTTTGCATCAATCTGCATTTGGGTGGAAGTTTCCATTAATGGGTTGTCATACCACCTGCAAAACAGAGAAAAGAAGGGCTCTTCTAAAATTTGCAAGTGTGAAGCGAGGGTGTCAGATGCGGGATGTGCGATAGGCTGAGCCCCGGGTTTACCACTTTATTAAAATTGTGATCGTTCACGTAAAGACTCAACCAGGTCACATATTAATAATTATCACTGACAATCTTTAACATCAGCCGGAGCCCACGAGTGAAGCAATATTACATCTCCCCGTCTCATTTATCTTACAGCTTATGGCCCCTCTGTGGTCAGCACGCTGCGAGCTTGGCGGACATTTAATTATGAGCACATCATAAATGTAGCTGACAAGGCAGAGGCTGCCCGGGGATGCTCCTGGCAAGGGGGTCGCTGTGGAAAGCACTGACTTGATGCACCCGACGACAGGGCGAGGCCAAAACCGCTTGTCCACGCTGTGCGCCTGCAGCTTCCTGAAGCCTGCAGCTGGTGAGGGGCCCCGGGTGGTGGTGCTTGTCCTCACGGGCCCCTCTGAGGGGTGCGGGCCACGTTGTCTTACAACTTGAGGCCTGCATGTTCTCTGCCTAGAGCACCTGGACCTCTGCCGAGCGTCTCCAACCCATGGGGGGTGAAGGGGGTGAGCCTCCAGCCCAGAGTGAGGGGGTGGAGGAGGGGGGGGGGCATCCAGGAAGCCCACCTCGGCCCTCCCAGCGACCCCAGCGTCCCCCGCTCAAACCATTCAGCTCGAACGGGGACAGAGGACAGCGAAGGTGCCGGGATCAGCCCACCCCTGCCCCCGCTCAGGCAGTAAGTGACCTTCCACTAAATCAGAAAAGGAGGATCCTGTACTGCCAGGGAGGAGGGGGCTTGGCATTTGTTCCTAGTCAGCCACCATGCCGATGGGATGGCCACCGCGTGGCACCAATAGGGCCACACCTCTCTGCGTGGCCAGGCGCCGGCCGCCCCCCGTGTCCCCGCCACCGTCCGCGCAGGGGCCGAGGTCCGATTCCGCCGCCGCGTGGAGAAGACAAAGCGTCTAATAAGGGGCACCGCGGCGCTGGAGCTCTGAGGGAAGAGCTGAAAAGTAGCTATCATGTTGGCAGATAAATTCTACACACAATTATTCATTCCTAGCCTCTTGACATGTAGATTAATGAGTTTGATAACCCAGGCTTCCAAGAAGTAGATTCCACTCTGTTCGCAGGCTCTCTCCCCCTCTACCTACAAACGGCACACGGGTCTATGGAGGAAAAACAAATCGATACATTTGCAGTAGCCATCACTGCTTTTTGTGATTGGAACCCTACGTCAAAAATATGATGTGTCTCGTCCTTCGCGGCCTGGGAGAAGCCAGGGCTGGCCGGGCAGACTCTGGAGGGGACCGAACGCCTGCAACCTTGGCCTCCGCGCGCATCCTGGGCCTTCCGTGGTGGGCTGAGCGCGCGGAGCATCTCCAAGTTCGGCCGCAGGGGTTGAGCCCTCAGCTGGGGCTGGAATCCTGCTGGACCTGACCCTGCCCGTCCCCACTTGGCACTGGGTCAACCAGGCCACGAAAGTGCCCTGCGGGAGAAAGAACACACAGGAGTGAGGCAGGCACTCCCCTGGCCGCTATGGACACTTCACTCAGGATCGGTGAACAGCCGGGCCCTTCGGAATTGAGTCCCTCCGACCTGAATGGAAATGCTCTCAAAGAGTTACTGGATCCACTGTGCGCTCGCTTATCATCATGCTTTGGTTTTTGTGTCGTAACTGCTGTCCCCTACGCCGGTCCAGGAGTGGGGGGAAAAGTTTGGAGATACATTTCAAACGTCTAAGAGCCGATTTCCTTGGTGGCCTCATTACCCACTTGGCAAAAGCTTCTAGATCCTAGCACATTGTATTTCCTCTTCATCGTGGCTGGTGTTTATGTTCTAAAAATAACACATGCTTTTTGCAACAAATTCAAACACTATGGGAGGAAACAAAATAACAAAGGTAATGTCTCTCCAACCACCCTCCCGCCCTTCCCACTCAGCCCAAGACAAATCGGGGTTGAAAAACTAGCGTGAATCTCTTGGGACATTTCCCTACACCTCAGTCTGTGCTGAGGCCAGTGTAGGGGGGAGGAGGAGAGTGTAGAGAGGAAAGTCTCTGCCCTGCTAGCTCCACCCTGTGAGGAAGTCTTGTTCCCACCCTCCCCCGGCAGGCAAGCCTCCCTGGGAAACAGAACAGACCTCACAAACCTGAACTGAGTGGAGCCTGGGCACCGGGTGGGCAGATTCGGGGTCTGTGGGATCTTTGTGGGTGCGGGGGGAGAGCGGGGACAGTGGGGGAGAGATCAGTACAGGCATTCTGCCTGGCACCTTCTTTTCTTCTACAGGAATAGGAATGAATGAGGCAGAAATTCACCCAGCTCACAAAGATCCAATGAGATTTTTAATGAGCGATATGGACCAGCTTGAGCATTTGTGGAGAGGCAACCTGCTTTCTGTATAGCTTCCACCCTGCTTCCAAATAGACAGCTGTAGGGGCGCCTGGGTGGCGCAGTCGGTTGGGCGTCCGACTTCAGCTCAGGTCACGATCTCACGGTCCGTGAGTTCGAGCCCCGCGTCCAGCTCTGGGCTGATGGCTCGGAGCCTGGAGCCTGTTTCCGATTCTGTGTCTCCCTCTCTCTCTGCCCCTCCCCCGTTCATGCTCTGTCTCTGTCTCAAAAAATAAATAAAACGTTAAAAAAAAAAATTCAAATAGACAGCTGTAAGCGATGATACAGAGAAGGCCAAATCTCCCTTTCAAGCAGCCTTGAGCAGACTCCAGGTGTCTCAAATGCACCACGTCAGTATTAGCATCCCCAGGTTTAGCAAAAAAACAAAAACAAAAACAAAACTCGGGATGTGGGCACCTGGGTGGCTCAGTCAGTTAAGCCTCTGACTTCAGCTCCCGTCATGATTCACAGTTCGAGAGCGCGAGCCCTGTGTCGGGGTCTGTGCTGACAGCACAGAACCTGCTTGGGATCTTCTGTCTCCCTCTCTCTCTCTGCCCCTCCCCCGACTTGTGCATGTGCTCACACCCTCTCTTTCAAAAACAAATATTTTTTAAAAATTCAAGATGCCTGGTGGCATTTCAGTTTCAGACAAACAAATAAGTTTTTAGTATCAATACGTCCCAAATATGCATGACACATACTTATATTTTTAAAGTACTGTTCTTAAGTACGAAAATAAATCCTAAAGGAAAAAAAATTGGGATTAGTATGTCCCACGTGTATTTGAAACATATTCATGCAAAAAAAAAAAAAAAAAAAAAAAAAAAAAAATTAGCTATCTGAAATTCAAACTTCACTGGACATCCTCTGTTTCATCCGGCAATCCTATCCAGGATGTTTCTGTGAAAGTGCCCTGGAGAGAACCAGGGTTGTGACCGAGGAGAAAGAATTAAAAGCAAAACCGGGCTCCGAACTCGGGACAGCCGCACACAGGCACCGCCTCCGGCCCTCCACCCAGGCTCTCCCCAAACACTCTGCCTCCTCCTGGGCCCGGAGCCCACTCACTGGAGCAAACTTGGACCCTGATCCCAAGTAGATAGGACCCCACCACATCTGGATTCTGCAGGGGTGTATATGAGACCTGAAGCTGGGGGCATTCTCGGGCTGGATACGAAGGCGGGACCACAAAAAGATGGGGGCCCCCAGAATGCTCCTCGACAGATCCCTTCCTGCTCCCAGAACGCACAACCTTGGCACCTCCAGGCGACATGACTGGAGCCTTTTCTAGAAGACGGTGGAAGTTCGGAGGTCCTCCTCTCCCACCTGGCCTGGCAGCAATCCCAGAACAGAACAACATAATGCACTCGATGCGGTGGGGGGAGGGGAGCCAGCACTGCTTCCTGTTTCAAATCAATTATGGCCAGACTGACTCATCTTCCCTCATAGACCAGAAAGTCTCACATCCTGTTGCTTCTTAATCATATGGAAACCTAAATATAGACACGTCTGCAGAAGGACAAACCGGAGAAAACCAGTGTCCTCGTTCTCCCCAGGGAAAGCTTGATTCTCACCCCTCTCTTCTGAACTAGAGAGACGCCAGCCAGACCGGGTTCAGGACAGCGTCCTCGGCAGTGATCCTAGCCTGGTGGACAGGGCCAGTTACCCATCAGGGTCACAGCGACAACTCAACCTGGCTCCCTGTCAGCTGCGGTACCTGGGTTCTGCACACACCATTCGCTGCCCTCTGGACACATCTCCAGCCCCCGTCCCGTCACGATCGTGGCGTAGTGACAGGGACACAGGGCATCTCGGCTGCCTCACGGCAGAGTGCCTTTGCCGAAGAGCCATCTGCCCCGCGCATCAGCCTAGGGCGGGAGACTCCAGAGAAGATTCCACAGCACAGTCCTACTGTGCCCCCAGCACCACCCGTGTGCAGCCCGGCACCCGGGAGCCAGCAGGACCCCTCCGGCGACAGGCTTGCCCACGATTTCTGCATCTGCATGTTCCTTCCCTTCACCCAATTCTGGGAAATAGCGCCCAAGAATGCCTTTTGCTGGGAAACAGCTCAGTATCCTTCAGGAAGGGTCTTTGGGCCCCAGGGTTAGGAAAGCTGGGGGGAAGCAGTGGATAGAGCTGTTCCGAAGAGGACACAGACGCGGATGTGATAGGCATCAGTACAGTCCAACACACGTCAGCCTGTCTAGGAGAAAAGTTTTAGAAGAGATAAAAGTTGCACAAGACTAGCCACTAAATGCCTCTCCAAAGCACAATGACAAATTAAGCAGGAGAATAACGAGTCCAGGGGGAGGCACCGACAGCCCCACGTTCCCTAGAGCAACTGGAGTGGGGGCAAACCCAGGACTCCACCACCCGATGGCTGCCTGGCCCCGGGAAGCCAGCGACCTGAGCAACAGGACGGGGATAGCCCTCCTCTGTGGTGCCCGGAAGACGCTACGAATGTCCTCTTGGCACCCCTCAACTACAGGCCCAACCCTGGCACTCACAGCCCTCAATACAGCCCATAGTCTTATTTGGTTTGCCACAGTAGTTTGAGAAGATTTGAAATAACTGCCAATATTTAAAAATCGGGGGGGGGGGGGGGGGGCGCCTGGGGGGCTCAGGCAGTTAAGCTTCCGACCATCGATTTCAGCTCAGGTCATGATCTCACCTCGTGAGATGAGCCTCAAATTGAGCTCAAATCGGGCTCGGTGCTGGGCGTGGAGACTGCTTAAGAATCTCTCTCTCCCTCTGTCTCTCTGCCCCCCCCTCCCAAATAAATATTTTTTTAAATAAAATAAAAATAAAAGGCAGGAAATTTCAAAGGAAAAATCCAGATTTCTGCTTTCCCTTAACAAATCAGAAGATCCTGTGATCCTGAGCCTGTGACCATCCAGGTATCAAGAGCCACGGAACAGCCACCCACCTGGATGGGACACATGCTTACCACTTTCCCGTGGTCCCCAAACTCCCTATTGTGTGGTCCCTGGTCTGTGGGGCACCAGGGAGGCCCTGCCCGTGGCCCCCAGGACCACAGCAAGGACACAGGCAAACTCTGCCTTCCCCAGTGACCCCCTCTATCCGTCAGAAGCACCATCATTCTATACCATAGTCACAGGTTAGCTCCCCTGCAGGTCCCCAGCGGCCTGAGGCTCACCATCTACAACCCTCATAGCAGCATCAACTAATAAGACAAACAACTTCCAGAGGCTTGGAAACCATTTAGCAAATGATTTAAGTAAAAGAAACACTTTAGACAAACCTAGAACAAAGTCACACCCAAGGCCCAAGGCAACAGTGAAGGCCTGAGTTACACGCCCATTTCACAGACAGGGTAAACTGAGGTCAGAGTCCCATTTCCCCGACCATCCCTCTTAACTTCCAGGATAAATGGCCCCACCAATGGGGCTGGAGGGGAGGGAGGTTTCATCATTGTGTTAAGTGTTGCAAGGGGGGAGAAAGTTCTGATTGGCTGATTCAGGAATTGGGATTCTGGGCAGAGCTTTAGAAAAGGATAATGTATCTTTAAGCCTAGGTGCCCTTCAGGGAATGTATTGGATAAATGTCTTCTGAAAAGCCTGTAAATATTCCATCGCCTCACTGTCATTACTACCATGAAATGATAATGAAGCATGAAAGAAATATAATTCCATATTCAGATGACAGCATTAGCCTCCATAAGCAAACTGAAATATTTATTAGTAAAATGTTCAGTATCTACGCCTGTAATCTAAAAAAAGGACAAAAATGTTTTATAATAAAAAAGAGATTGAATGCAGAGGTAAAATCTGGTTGGCTGATTTTATTGCTTATTATTAAATCCTGGCAAAACAATTATTTTTTTCTTTTCATTAGTAAGACACCCAAATTAAAACTATGCCCTCCGGCTGCAAGGTTTACAGTAGTGATTAAAAACAAGGAATTGTGATGCATGGGGCTTTTGACAATGGCATAATCAAATTCATTCATATTGTTCAATCTTTCACTGACAAATATTTTTACAGTGAAATATACCAAACAAAGAATCACATACAACAACTATCAATACAGAGAAATTAGGAAACCTTGTTATTATTTAAAGAGTGAAGTGATACAACGTTGCCATAATCTTGAATACAAACATTATAGTGTAGTTAATTAGGGTAATTATTGCCTAAATTGTGCTTAATTGTCTTATAGTGAATAGGATGTGTGAATGAAGCTTTTTGAGCCTTTGACAATACGTAAGTGTCGCCAAATTATTTAGTTATAATTTAATAAGTTTTGATAGTATTTCCTCTAAGTCGGGAAGTACATCTGAATACAAGCTAAGCCATAAACAGGAGCCACAGGCCTTGACCTCTGTTTCACCTTATTGAAGAAGAGACATAAGAGAATCATTTAGTGCATCACAGAGCGCTCCCATACCCTGAGCACATTCCTTTAAGGAAAGGGGAGGAAAAAAAAAAAAAAAAAAACCAGGGTCTTTGAAGTGAATGAAAAATTAGAAATTCAAGTGACCACGATCAATTCTGAAACACTGCACAAAATTAATTACAGTTTTGCATCAGAAGCAAGAATGTAGATTTCAGACAGTCGGTGTCATTTATCTCAAGCTACACAATATACAAGGCGATTAAAAAGCCAAATCTGTCCCCACCTCCCAAGTCTGAGGCCTCTCGGAGGCTGTGAAGTACAAATGATTAACTTCAAATTATGCAAGGGATCGTGCAGACGCTTCAGCTTGAATGGAGTGTGTGGCAAGTCACAGAAGCTGGAGAGGGACAGATTTGTGGCTCTTTATCAAAATCCAGCCTGGCCACCACTGACGGAATCCAGATAAATTGCACAGAGATCTGACAGTGGCTGCAGAAAGCTTGCTCTGCAAAATCCAAATCTCTAATTTCTATGTGTTTTTAATTGCTTGCCTTAAATTTGCATTTTTATACAATTGGTTTAAAGGATTTATTCTACTCCATAGGCCACTCTGACCAGATAGCTCGCCATTTCACATGGAGTTGCAGAACCCTATCTTGGGAGCGGCGGGGCGGGTGGAGGGAGGGGAAGGTGAAGATTTGGCTTCTGAATCACCTTTAACAGCGAAGCTGAATGTCCAAAGGGAGGTCCCCTGCCCTCTCTGCCCTCAGGACTAGCCCAAGAGGCCATTGGCTTTCAGGTGGCCCACAGATGCCCAGAGCCTTTGTCCCCAGAAGAAGCTCCATGAGCAAATACCCCAGAAAGAAGCCCAGCCTCACCCTCCCTCCTTCCTCTGGGGCCCCACACTCATTAGCCCCCCTTTGGAAAAGGCAGGACGTGCATGTGTTCAAAATACATCTTATTCTGTTGTCAAAACTAAGTCAGTATTAGAAAGGCTGGCAGATTTTCCCCGACTCCAAGAAACCACACATGGTGTGTCACACACACGTACACACACACACACGTACACGCGCACACACATACACACAAGCTGGGTGGCTGCTTCATTTAACCCTGCATTCGTAACTGACTTATTAACACTAGAGATTGCCAAGTGAGAAACTGTCATTTTGAGATTTGCAAATTGAGCCTCACCTAACGAACTCTTAGATTCTGAGCAATTGGCTCCGGGTCCTGGTGAAATCCCGACTGCCCTCCACTGGCTACACCTTAATAAGCTGTCCCCGACTTAAGCCAGGTTCTCACCCACCTGCCCCTACAGAGTCCCCCCCCCACCCCCAGCCATCTCCCTGGGGATTTCCTAAGCACATCTGGAGATGTCGGGTCACAGAAGCTTCTCTTCACCCCACTCTTTCATCTGAGCAAGTCTGTTTATCCCAATAGTCTCGGGTGCAAATGGCTGCTGGACCCAGGAAGGTCACAGAAGGAGAAAGACTGCATTTGATAAAACATCTCGGGCGCCTGGGTGGCTCAGTCAGTTGGACGTCTGACTTTGGCTCAGGTCATGATCTCACAGTTCGTGGGTTCGAGCCCCGCATCAGGCTCTGTGCTGACAGCACAGAGCCTGGAACCTGTTTCACATTCTGTCTCCCTCTCTCTGCCCCTCCCCCACACCCTCTCCCTCTCTCTCCCACTCTCAAAAATTAACATTAAAAAAATTAAAAATAAAATTGAAAAACGCCATCTCCCACTCCCCCTTTGGGGAGAGACATGGAAACAGACAGTCCTTCACCACTGGAAGGAACACGAATGGTAGAAACAGCATCTGACCCTGTTCCCCCAAGTCAGGGACACTGGGGGCTGTGGGGGCCGTGGCTAACTTTAAACACGTGACCTTTGAAGAGGGCAGCTGTACCTCTGCTCAAATACACAGTGCTACAAAGGAAAGCTGCTGCACGTGGCCAGAGTCTGAATTTTTGATGAAAGCTGGAAATCTGGATTGTTTCAGAGAATTTCTTCATTTTTTAAGTGTTGATTCACATTTTTTAAAGTAAATGAAAGAACCACTCTGCTGGCTACATAAAAATACTCTGGGGGTGCCTGGGTGGCTCATTCAGTTAAGTATGACTCCAGCTCAGGTCATGATCTCGGGGTTCCTGAGTTTAAGCCCCACATTGGACTCTGTGATAACACCTCAGAGCCTGGAGCCTGCTTCAGATTCTGTCTCCCTCTCTCTCTCTGTTCCTCTCCTGCTCACAATCTCTCTCTCAAAAACAAATAAACATTAAAAAAAAAATTCTTTTTAAATACTCTGATGGCCAGGAGCACCAGGGTGGCTCAGTCGGTTAAGCATCCAACTCTTGATTTCCACTCGTGATGTCACAATTCATGAGTTTGAGCCCCAAATCAGGCTCTGCATGGACTGTGAATCCTGCTTAGGAGTCTGTCTGTCTGTCTCTCTCTCTCATAGTAAATAAACATTAAAAAAATTTTTTTAATACTCTGATGGCCAAATCCATCCCAGGGCCCCCAGCTTGTGACTTCAGGCCCACACCCAAGATGGATATAAACACTTTCGTTGCTGAATGGTTGTAAAGGAGCCATCTTGGAATTCTAAAGGGCAGACTCCCCTCACCCCCATGACGGTCAGAGGGACACTGGACTAGCAGAGCCTGAACTCCTCCCTCCCTTAGACTAAGCACTCCCCAACAGCCCAGCAGAGTGACCACTAGTGCTCATAACCTAGGAGGTCTTGTGGGCTTTGGCCCAACTCTGGGCCCATCCCTACATTGCTTTCAGGTTCTAGAACCAGCCTTGGTCCACTTTCCTTTGTTCAATCCTTTGACTTATGGAGAAGTGAAATAAATTCCTAAAAGCTATGAGTCCAAGACTTGCACTCAAGCGTGCAGGCCCCGGCTACCCCCACACCCTGCTGCTCCGGGAAGACCCTACCTTGATGTGTGCAACCCGGGCTTCCCCGGTCTGCTCCTGCCGGCTGGGCTGCATTCCCTCTCTAGACGGACTTGCCCACTGCCCCGAGCAGCTCAGTGGCATGTATTAGAGAGAGAAAGATGTGCTCAGCTACTGTGGGGTGCCCTCAAGCTGCCTCCTGTCAGTGCCCATCAGTAACCCTTACAGAGGGAGGGAAGGTGCTGAGGTGGGTCCGCAACCAAATGTCTCCCCAAAGCAACAGATAACTCACTGCCGATTACTAGCCGAGAAAGCACCCAGCCCCTACACTCTGGCTTCTCCCTGTCCTGGCTTTCCCAACTACCCAGACCATGAGAGCCATCATGCAAACTCGTGAGTCTCTGAATAGCACCCTGTTCATGCACTGAATCAGTTATGCTCCATCTTGGGCTGAAGACCACGGCCTGAACGTGGAATCAGAAGCAGGGAGCAGTCGCAGTGCCTTGGGCACGTCATAGGAGGTCAAAGCTTCTGTTGGTGCATCTAGAAGGGAAGTTTATACCACCTGCCTTACAGGTGCTGGAAGAATTAAATTTGCTGTTCACAGATGTCAAATAGAGTGAGTAGGGGCATCTAGGTGGCTCTGTCAGTTGAGCGTCCGACTTCGGCTCAGGTCATGATCTCGCGGTTTGTGAGTTAGAGCCCCGCGTTGGGCTCTGTGCTGACAGCTCAGAGCCTGGAGCCTGCTTCGGATTCTGTGTCTCCCTCTCTCTCTGCCCCTCCCCCAGTCACGCGCGCGTGCACACACCCCCCCCCTCAAAAAATAAATAAATAAACATTAAAAAACAATACCAAGGATGAGTCTTTTCTCTTTTCAGACTTAGGTGACCCAATGGACAGCACAGAGACTGGGGTCAGCCGTGAGTTGCAAAACTCCCACCCCAGGACAGCAAATGCAAGGCCCTTTTGAAATGAAATTGGTGGAAATCTGTTTTTCTGGGAAACTCTCTCTGTAGTAGTTTCAAGACGCATTTACGAGGCCCTCGTGGTGGGAAGAGAGGGGGACATAAGAAAATAAGAGTATTTGGGTCCAGCCCTCAGGGGCTTGTCATCTATTTACAGTGCAGAGACGGCAATGAGATTAAGCAGCTGGGAGGCCCAGGCATCCGAAAGTCCAGGCTCCTGGGCTCACAGGCTCCCCAGCCCCGGGAAACGATTCCCAAAGGCTTCTGCCAGAACCCTGAAGGGTGAGCTACTACTTTCGATGCTTATGTCATTTGAATCTCCAGAAAATAAAGGCTCACCATCCTACAGGCAGGGAGAGGCCCACTCAGGAGACTTGCACTCCCGAGGTCACTGTACAGGGCAGGAAGCCAGGTGTGTGCACTGCCCCAAAGCTGATACAAACCAGGGTGTTGTATCAACCAAATGAGATGACATTTGAGAAAGGGTCTTATGAACTATTACAGTCTTATAAACTTACTCCGGTTTTGTCCTCCCCCAAGGGATTATGTTCTATAAACTCAAGGTATTAAAGAGAAAACAGAAGGGTTGGCTTTGAGAATCTGAATCAGAGAGCTCAGGGTTTAGCAACTTAAGGAATCTTTTTTTTTTTTTTTTTTATGCTATCACAAGTTTGAGTGAGTTCAGGCAATATTTATCCACAGCATTTTTTTTCACTCTGCATCATGACTTAAGCTGCAAGAATTCACTATGTGAAATTAACAGAATGTCTATCTTGCCGTTGATTACACAAAATTGGAACCACCGACGTTCACGTGAATACCTCCAAACTAGCACTCCTGACAGGCTGGGGCTGCTGCAAATTAAGTTGAAGAAGCAAATTCTCTTCCAAGTAGGAAAAGACAACCCGCCCCGGCTGCAGAAGAGACCAGCACCCGCTTCGCCCTCTTGAGCAACACGCTTTGTGTATTCAGAATCAGGGTGTGTGGCCTTACAGTGAAGAAAGAGGATCAGAGAGGTGGAGTGATTCACAGAAAGTCTCACAGCAACTTAGTGACTGACCACCCTGAGACTGGAATGCCAATCTAGGGCTCGCTTTCTGCTCCCTAGGGTGGAAAAGCCCCTCTACATGACTATCTCCGTGTTCACGGGGGCTGTGCTAGACCTCGGACAAGAGAAAGGGCAGACGTCCTCAGGCCTGAGGGCAGTCCTTCCTTGCCTGACTGCAACTCCAGAACTCCTCGTGAGCTCCACCATGACTCAGAGGCATGCCAAGTCACCTGCAGGATGAGCAGGGGCCACACCGAACCTTCTCGGGGCCTTCAGCAAACACAGGGGAAACAAATCTCAAATTATGGGAAAATTTGCCTGAGCATAGCTGTTTAGAAGGTGTATGTGTGTGTGGTCATCTCTGAAAAACTCCAGAAGAAGGAAGACCCCATTTAAATTAGAAAGAGATGCTCAGAGATAAATCACAGGGTAATTTTATCAGTCCTGTCCTTGGCAATGCACCTTAGAGAGACTCTCGAAATGACAGTTCAAGTAGGGTGATTTTCATTTCAAATTAGCTATTGGATCACTCACAACCCGAAGCTCAGTCTTCTAGCAGAACATCTGTTGCCAGAAGCAATGCATCATATTGTTAAATAAGAGCCAAGTAGGTTTCATTAGAAAAGAGAATGATCCAGGGGTCATAGTGGGCCACTACTGACGATGAGTCAGGATTGGGAGGCAGAGTGGAAAGAAAATCACCCCTAGAGTCCAAGTCCCTACTCTGCAACCAACCTTGAACAATCCTGTCTCACGTCTCCATTTTCTTTTCAGGCATAAAATGGCAGTTGAACAATACCCCTTCCGTCTTCCTCACAAGGTTGGTTTGGGTGCTCAAAAGAGAGAACACGGGTGACAGCATCTGGAAAACCTGAAGCAGCACACAGGCATCAGGGGTTCCTGCTGACACAGTGGTCTTGGGGACCAGCAGGGTTATAAAGTTGACTCCTCTCAACATGACCTTTGACACTTGTTTTGAGAAGAAGCTTAAGAATATTCACAATGTTGAGGCGCCTGGGTGGCTCAGTTGGTTGAGCACCCGACTTCGGCTCAGGTCATGATCTCGCAGTTCGTGAGATCGAGCCCCGTGTCGGGCTCTGTGCTGACAGCTCAGAGCCTGGAGCCCGCTTTGGATTCTGTGTCTCCCTCTCTCTCTGCCCCTCCCCCACTCATGCTCGCTCTCTCTCTCTCTCTCTCTCTGTCAAAAATAAATAAACATTTAAAAAATATATATATTCGCCATGTAGAAGGGCACCTGGATGGCTTAGTCGGTTAAGCGTCTGGCTCTTGATTTCAGTTCAGGTCATGATCTCACAGGTCCTAGGACCGAGCCCCAGGTCAGGGTCCATGCTGACAGCACGGAGGCTGCTTGGGACTCTCTGTCTCCCTCTCTCTCTGCCCCTCCCCCATTCAAGCTTGTGCACTCTCTCTCTCTCAAAATAAATAAATAAACATTCTAAAAAAAGAATATTTGCAATGTGGAAGTTTTCCCTGTGTTCTGTCTTTTATCCTTTAAAACAGGAACTACACAAGTAACTGTGGTTTTCATCATAATAACAGCTATTACTGTTACCAGAGAGCTCACTCCCAGCCCACACACGGAGAGAGATGGCTTCTGCAGGTCAGCAGAAATTACAGGGTTGGATTAGAGGCCCAGCCACGGCAGAAGTGGAGAAGAGAGAGGGTCGGTGCGCACTGGTCTCTCGTCCTCTCGGACGCTGCAAGATGACGGCTCCCACAGAGGACAAGCGAGGTGCCCCTTGCTGACCACCGGACACACAAGCGAGGCCAACCCAGGCCATCAGCCGCCCGGAACCCTCCAGCTCGATGCACACATGTGAGCAAGCCCAGCGGAAACCGCCAGGCCGGCCCAGGCAGTAGACTGCCCAGCACCCCACAGAGCGGTGGTTTCTTTAGGGAACACGTTTGAGGTTGTTTGTTACGCAGGAGTAGCTGAGACACTGAACAACTGCATTGTGCAGATGAAGAGGCGGGAACAAAAAACCCTCCTGCTCTCCCCTGTGCAGCCTCAGCCCCTCTGACCCTCAGCCTCCAGGGCGACCGTTCCAAATGCAAACCTTGCCATGTCTTTGCCTCCCAGGGATGCTGCATGACTCTTCTGCATCCCAGAACTGGCCAAACTACTCCTCACCTGGGGGCCCGAAATTTCTGCCCCTGCCTCGCCAGATGAATTCTGCAGCAGGGGCGTTCCTCAGCCACTGTCAGTGGATCTCCAAAGACAAAGGCCCCCAAGCCTGGGGCTGTCCGAGGGGAGCAAATCTCCCAGAGAGACCAAAGCAGCTGTCCCCACTCTAGGCTGGCCACGGCCCTGTCCATTCCCCCCTGTCCCCTCCCACTGCTGCCTGTACTGTCGCTCACCATCTGCTCTGCCCTTGGAGTTCATTCCCCAGAGATCACGGCCTTATCCTCACCTTAGAACACCCCACACAGCCTGGCCCTGAGGTTCCAAGGGCACTGGTGAGAGTTTGTTGTGGCTGCTGGTGGTGTTCCTTACTAGCCCTACAGGTGTGACGCAGCCAGGGCTGGGAACGTGTGACGAAGCGGAAAGAGCACTGGGTTCAAATCATGCCCCTTTTGCTCGCTACCCTGTGATCAAGGGGCAGGTTCCCTACGAGCTCAGACTCCGGTTTCTTCACTTGCAAAAGGGAGCTGATGAGTCTTGCAGGATCCACAGGGACACTGGGAGAGCTGAACGTAACAGCAGGTTCGTCTATACCACAGCCAGCCCGACCAGCTGAGCGTAGCATGCTCACTACAGCCATCGCTGAGTAACAGCACCGCCCGCCCTCCCAGCCCAGAGCCACCTCGGCCCCCGCCACGGTGCAACTTGCACTGCGCATGCCCGTGCGCCATCTTCCTCCCACCCCTTCCCACAGGGAAAGGCCACCCCAGCGTCTTTGGTAGGGGGTAGGCACTATCTCTCTCTCTCTCTGCTTCTTTGATTTGATTTCAGGAATCTGCAGGACGCTGCCCCCCAAATGGAGGTGGCTTCTCTTACCCACCACATTTTGTGACGGCACCCTCTCCCCCACCCCCGCCCCAAGCAGGGACTCTGGGGCAATCCAAGCTTCCACCAGCTCGACCCATTTCACAGATCTAAGTAGTCCTTAAAGCCACATCTCTGGTCCTTGGGAAGATGCATCTTAATCCCTAGAAAAAGGGAGGCCTACCATAGACCCGGCCCATCTGGGCAGCACAGATGACGACACTGCCTAGGACGCAGAGGTTCGAGGCAGACGCCCCCAGCCCCGCCTGCATCGCGCCCCTGCACCCAAGCTTCATTTCCTAGACCTTCGGCCACGTGCTCGGTGGTGTCACGGCGGCTGTGAGGCGCTGCCTTGGAAAATAGGAAATTCAATTGTCTGACCAATAAAAAGCATTCCTGTATGTAATCTCTGTAATAGATTCTTAAATTCTCGGCGCTGACACACTGTTATGTGTTCGCGGTTATTATCTGTCCACTTCCAAACCTTAAGAGGTTAGATTGTTTAAAGATTTGTTAGCTATGAACTGCTTAAAGAAGGCAAAGTATAAACTCCTGGCTAATTGAAAAATAGCATTTTATCAGATTCTCCTCTGATATGATATTGTTAATGGTCGTACTTAGAATCCTCTCGATACTTCAGTAAGTGGGGAAATTAAAAAAATAACATCTTCGGGGCTTTGTGGAAAATGTGGCTGTTACCGATTTATACTGCTTTTTTAACCGTTATTTTCGTATATTTCCCACAATGCTTCGGATCCGAAGCAAACAGAAACTGAGTGATTACCCCAAAGTGTGCTAGATGAACTGGAAAAAGTCTATTCAAACAAAGCTCATTAGTTCTGATACCTCCAGGGCTATGACAAATTAAGCGCTGGTGAGTGTGCTAGCAGACAAAAGGGTGGTGGGAAAAACTAGGGCTGAGCTAGGCACTGTGTCAATAAATTCCCCCGAAAAAGGTAAAAGTTACAATTGGAGCTAAAATGAAATCCCTTTAAGGAGCATGTACAAAATAGATCATCCCTTCTTTCTTAAGTACATCTGTGAGCCCGCCTGTGATGAATGATTGCAGCCGGGAAGTGGCCACACCGGAGGAACTGCCTGGCCAGGTGCATATCCCAGGCGCTGGCTGCTGCTTCCCCCGGCATCGCCCTCAGCTGCCAGCGCTGCTGAGACTTGGCCCTGCCCCCAGGAAAGTGGGCCCGGGCTCCAGGAGCAAGAACTCGCACTTTCAGAGCCACGGGGCGGGGATCGGCTGGCTTGCCAGGCTCCAGGCCGGCAGACGCTGGGCCCCGAAGGGTTCCACAACCTAAGGTAACCCTGTGTGCTCAGCCAAAAGAGGAGTGTGCAGTGTAACCACGGGCTTTCGCTTTCCCGGCGTGTGAATCCACTGATACGAAGAACCTTAGACAATTCCGAAAAGGAGTTGTGCTCACAAGGAATCTGGCACAAAGAGGCTTCGGTCATAGTTTGTTGAATAAATGAACAATTGGGGGTACCTGATAAGGGAGCAGGAGTGACCCCAGGTTCTCAAGACTGTCCTTGGGTTTTCTGGAGGATGCGGTGGCCACGTATGCCCTTGACCTCACTGGCAACGTTTCTGTGCCACAGAGTAACCCGGCCTGACCGTAATTCCCAGGCCAACAGAGTGGGGAAAAGCCTCAGAGGGCGCCTAGTCCCCAGGCCACAAACGAGAAGAACCGGGAACAAATCTGACCCACAGACTTTTTGCCCCATTTTGTGTTGTTCCTCCTTTTCATTTGAAGTATTTGTCACTTAAAAATTCAGAGGGGCACCTGGGCGGCTCAGTCACTTAAACATCTGACTTCGGCTCAGGTTTACGGGCTCTTGCAATTTATGGGTTCAAGCCCCGCATCAGGCTCTGTGCTGACAGCTCAGAGCCTGGAACCTGCTTCAGATTCTGTGTCTCCCTCTCTCTCTCTGCCCCTCCCCAACTCATGCTTTCTCCCTCTCTCTCTCTCTGTCTCTCTCTCTCTGTCAAAAATAAACAAAAATAATTAAAACTTCTGAGTTTTCTCACAAACGTTCAAATTCCTGGCTTCTCTAGAAAGTGGGAAGATAGGGCCAAACACAGTCCATATTACCACATGGCACAGATAGTCAGGACAGGATTGCAGGTGCCCCATTCATCAAGGAGGCACACTTCAGCTTGCTGGCCCCTCCCAGCACACTAAACCCAGGTATTTTACCAATCTGGCCCCTGAAGGCATCTGAGTCCACAGCCTCTGGTTTGGTCACTAGTCGACTTGCCAAAAATATGACCCAGAAACTGGGGGGTGGCTTTCCAGGCTCACAGAGTGTGTCCATGGCAGTGCCAGGGTTAGACCCCAAGCCTCCGTGTTCTCAGTGTCACATTTACGGGAACCACCTCCTGCCCCATCCCCAGAAGAGTGAATTCTTCCCTCCTTTGTTGTGACTTCTATGCCTCGTTCATATTCTCTCACTGCCCTAGCCAGCCCCCCACCTGCACAAGCTAGGAGCCAGCCTTTGGGCCAGATGCTCTCACGCAATCATCTGTGCACGGTCCTGTCTCCACCGCTGGGTGCTGAGCCACTCAAGGGCAGGAGGAGTGTGGACGTCCCTCTATCTGCAGGGCCTGGTGCACCGTACATCCCGTGTCCCTTTCATCACACGGTGTCATGGCATCCTTCAGGCTCTGGGTCCCAAATCTTGATGAATGCATGCAGTAACGAAGCCCAAGACCACCAGTCTCTTCTTCAACACCTGACTAATCATTTGTTTCAAGTCCCTCTTCTGACGCAGACCCCCACTCGGGGTTCCTTTAGGTCCACTGAGGCTACCAAGGGAAACACCTTGTGGTTCCCATCCAGGGAGGCAGGGAAGTTACTTCCTTCAGTGCTCCTCTTTATACTCCTTCTGCTTTGTGTGCACGTTACTTACATTTCCAGACCCAAAGACATGGAGGGGCAATTCTTCCCGAGCTGATGCATGCTGTCACCTGCACATGAACTTGCTATTGCCCTCTGCCTTAGCATGACGGGGCCGTGGCTTGGAGGCACGTGCTCGTGGGGCCTGAGGACCACGGGGAAAGCAAGGAGCGGGAGCTGTGGGCACCCGCGATGGCGAAACACCAGCACCAGGAAGGATAGACCTCTGTGTCCCCCCCACCCCCCGTACGACCTTCTGCTGCACAGGCAGCTCGAAGCAATGCAGCTGTTGTTAAAAACAAAAGCATGACGGAGTCAAATTTTTTACTCTTGTCTTTCAAACGTTGAGAAATAGGTGGGAAGAAATTAGGGGTAATGGGCAATCCAGGTGTTCCCATCACCGAGTCAAAACTGGTCTAGGGAAGAAGAAAGAGTCAGAGGGGACCAGAGTGCAGAGCACACGGCCCGTGTGAGCATCCAAGCAGGACCCCGGGTTCTGCCGAGCCCAGCCCTTGTGCAGTCCACCATTCTGCATCGTTCCCTGCACCAACCAGGAAGGACGGGGCAGAGATGGGCACTTGGGGCTGAGGCAGGCAGGTGCCAGTCAGCCCCTCGCAGTTCCCAGAGGCTCCGGGCAGCACAGAAAGACCACCAAAGTTTCCCACCCGCAGGAAAGGAGTGCGGTTAGCCAGAAGAGAAAGCATGTGGATCTGGAGCTCCCGGCTGCAGGACAAGGTGCTGGCAGGTGTGGACACATCAGGGGCCAATGGGCAGCTGCTGGGCAGCAGCACTGAGGGATGTGTGGCCGGCCCCACGCCTGCACGCCAGCCACCCCTCCATCCCGGGGATGTGGTGATGGCCAATCCCGGACTCAGCTGAGGAGCTCCCAGTCAGCTGTTTCCCCAGAATTTAGCAGACTCGGTTTCTACTGCTGGCACGATGTTTACAGAAACTGGAGTTACAGTATCGCCCCCCCCTTTGTTATGTCTGACCCGGTGGGCGAGAACGCATCCACACCACCCACTGGTTCATCCACGTTCACTCTCCCGCCACCACAGAGTATACTGGAAAGCATGCCCGCCCCCCTGGGGGAAGACCCCCTGTTGCCTGGTGACACACGGCAAGCAGGGCGCGGGGACAAGAAGGCGTCGTGAGGGTGGGTCAGCGTGGGGCGCTGGGGGAAAGCAGGGAGCAGGTGCTCTCCAGCCCTTCTACAGGGGGGGCCAGGCTGGGAGCGCGGGTGCTGGGCCTGTGGCGGGGCTCTCTGCAGCCTGTCGTGGAATCCCAGTATCCCTTCTTCCTGTGGGCGCAAACTCCACCTCTGTCCCTGGCCACAGACACCCAGGAGGAGGCCAGGCATGCCGGCCAAGCCTCCCGCTGTTGGCCAACATTCCCAAGGTGTCCCCCGATGCCATAGCAGGGAGGAGGACAAAGCTGTCACACACATGCTCTGTGGAGGGCAGCTCCACGCCACAGGAAGGAGCAGGCCCACTAGCACTCACTAGGGCCCTCCTGTCCTTTTGTCCACTCTTCTAAGGCTCCCCTCACCCCCTTTGTGGGGGCCCCGTCTTCACCCTGCTCCTTCCCACCTCCCTGACAATCCCGGAGATTCTGACCGAGACCTTCCAGGCTTTCACGTGTCTATCTGTTCTCTTTCTTCAAAATGTTTATCATCATCCTGATCAATAAATGATCTGTGCAATAATTAATCTAACGTGTCCCTTCTCCCTGCTAGACGGCCAGCTTCACAGCAGCAGTGATGGCTGATCTCTTGTTTGCATGGCGCCTGTATATAATAGGCACTCAATAAGTGCTCCAATGAGAGAGAGCCAGGCACATTTATTCATTCAAACATTTACTCAAGATAAGTGCTTGGTGAAAACCGGCCATGAGCAAATTGGGATTTTTGTCACATAGCCGTGTTTGTGATAAATTTGTACCAAGACCACCTACTTAGGAATCTCGCAGGCTAGACACAGGGCCCACGTTTTCTAGAAAGACCACCCTGCCCTTCTTCAAGAAACGCAGTTAAGCCCTCCCCCTGCCAATCTCCACCCCCAAAATAGCCCACCAGGGGCCAAACTTCCCAATGCAATTTAAACTCTGGTCCTCCAAGCCCAGCACCAGCACCCCAGAGCTTGAGAATACCTGTGGGGTCCACACATACAGCAACCCCCTGGCGCCCAGCGTCGGCCCCAGCGTGGCCAGCACGGAGCACCTCTTCCGAAGCTGGTTCCGTTCTCTGATGGGCTCCTTCTCCACACCAGCCATCCACACGACAGTATCTTGCAAATGTGGAGAGTTTTTTCATTGCACAAGTAATAGCTGCTCATCCTCGAGCATTGTGCACGAGTGGATGAGCGAGAGAAACCACCCATGATTCCACCATCCATCTGGACCACCAGCACTGTTGGCATTCTGGTGTGATCCTTCCAGGCTTCCATTGTCTGCTGCTCCTCAGTTGTCTCCTTCTCGGTAAGCTCTGTGTTTGGGGGTGCCTAGGGCTCAGACACTGGCTCTCATCTCCTCCCCGGTTACACTCACATGCTTGGTACTCCCTCCAGCCCCACGGCTTCCAGGACCAGCTTTCAGCTGTCTGCTGCGAGGGGCACATCTCAGGTCCCACTGCCCAGTCATCACCCCCTGGATGTCCAGCTCATGCCTCACATTTAACACGTCCACAGACGTCCCTCCACACCTCCAAAAGGCAGGACGCAATGCTGCACAAGTACCTTGCTCACTTCGCTTGAATCCCAACCCTTCCCGCTCTCGTCTTTATTTAAAATTTTGATATTTTGGGGGATGCGTTGGGGGCTCAGTCGGTTGAGTGTCCGACTCTTGATTTCGGCTCAGGTCATGATCTCACGGTTCGTGAGGTCTGACAGCACAGAGCCGGCTTGGGATTCTCTCGCTCCCTCCCTCTCTGCCTCTCCCCTACTCTCTCTCTCTCTCTCTCTCTCTCTCTCTCTCTCAAAATAAATCAATCGATATTAAGAAAATAAAAAAATAGGGGCGCCTGGGTGGCGCAGTCGGTTAAGCGTCCGACTTCAGCCAGGTCACGATCTCGCGGTCCGTGAGTTCGAGCCCCGCGTCAGGCTCTGGGCTGATGGCTCGGAGCCTGGAGCCTGTTTCCGATTCTGTGTCTCCCTCTCTCTCTGCCCCTCCCCCGTTCATGCTCTGTCTCTCTCTGTCCCAACAATAAATAAAAAACGTTGAAAAAAAAAATAAAATAAAAAAATAAAATTTTGATATCTTGTTCATCATTTGTGCGTTAATGTTGGCTTTTTAAACATTGTGTTAAAATATGATTTAATTTGATCACAGAGTTTGTCGGCACTCCCTTGAGTTTCGCACCAGAGGTGAGTACCTCATTCTCTTGACCCTAGTCCCTGACCCCTCCCACTTGGATCAGCACTATGCATCCAGCAGCCGAGCCACTGACCTCCTGTTTCTAGC
>NW_026058042.1:0-82045 GCF_023721935.1 Panthera uncia | reverse complement strand
AGGCTGGGGCAATGGTGGAGAGGACCTGATTCTAAAGCCTTGCTTCCAGTCACTCCCGGTTACCTCCATGACAGATCAGAAATGGCGGGAGGGACCAGAAGGCAGGCCAAGAAGACTTATTTACTTGATTTACTGTGTGCCTTGGATGGTCAGCATCAGCAAAGGGAAGAGGAACCAGTTTGGAGGAGGCAATGAGATTGAAGATAATGGCAGTGGAGGTCCTACGGCTGGTCTTTCAACTGAATGAAAATAGAAGGGGTCTGTAGTAACAGCAGCAGCCTGCATTCACTGGGCACTCTCACAGGGCAAGAATGAGGATGCCTGCTGAACATCCGGGATCTTGTTCAGGCCTCACCCCAGCCAGGGATGGGGTGTTACCTGTTTCCTGGTGAGGAGGCCAAGGCTCAGAGAGGGTAGATAAGTCGTCCCACTGAACAGCTGGTCACCGGCAGAGTTTGAACGCAAACCCAGACCTCACCGGCTCCAAAGCTCATTCTCTTAACTGGGACTCTTTCTTTTAATCTCAGCGTCTCTGTGGGCATCGGGGAAAGAGATGACCACCAGGCCAAGTGCCATGGACTTCCCCGTGCTGAAGAACCAACATCACAATGGATGGGCCATTTGTGAAAAAATAAAATGGCTTCTTATCTGTACTTGACGCCATAAAAAAAAAAAAAAATCCAGGCAGATTCAACATTTAAATGTGGCAAAATAAAAAAATAAAACCATACAATGTCAGGTGAAAAACAGATGAACATTCTATAATGTTGGGATGGGAATGGATTTGCAAAATACCCCCCAAAATGGCTAGACCTCCTGCTCAAATTATCACCATTGCCTGCCTCTCCCTTTGGCTGGAAGAGCTTGGTCTTCAAGCCTCCCTGATTAAGATGCAGATTCTCCCTGAGAGGGAGGGATCACCTTCTGCAGACGGACTTATTGGCTTTCTTTCCAACACAACAGCACACAGAAGGGAGGGGCCTTGGGCAAATACATCTTGATTTGGGTTGGGGGAAGGGAGCTGAGGCACAGAAGAAGTTCTCCTTGGAATCACGAGGTGGGGAGGGCATCCTCCCCTCATGACTTCCAGGCTGCAGGGGGCATTTTCCTGCAGCCCTCTACCCAGATTCTATAAATCCTCACATCTTTGCTGAGATCCTACCAGGTGCCAAGCCCTGTGTCATAGGTAATGCAAAGATCATTAACAATACGGATGTGCTTCTTGCCCAAGGGCCAAGGTCGAGGGGCAAAGGCAAGACACCAAGGTAAGCTCTCCCAATGCAGTTAGCCACGACGTCAGCCACGTCCTAGCCAAGAGAGCGCAGTGGAATTGCGCTCGGACAGAGGCCTTGGAAGTCAGCCTGCTTACTTTCACCCGTCTTCTTTTTCAACGTTTTTTTTGTTTTGTTTTGTTTTGTTTTGTTTTGTTTTGTTTTGGGACAGAGAGAGACAGAGCATGAACGGGGGAGGGGCAGAGAGAGAGGGAGACACAGAATCGGAAACAGGCTCCAGGCTCCGAGCCATCAGCCCAGAGCCTGACGCGGGGCTCGAACTCACGGACCGCGAGATCGTGACCTGGCTGAAGTCGGACGCTTAACCGACTGCGCCACCCAGGCACCCCTCACCAGTCTTCTTTGACCATCTTCATAGAAGCTGCCTGTTGATATGACTTCTCCACATTTTAATTCAATCACATTGGCCAGCTTGGTGTAAAAGGGACTCACAACAGGACCTGGACAACGTAGTTAAAAAATATCTGTAATCTGCTTAAGTGCTGGGGTTCGTCTCTGGTGCTCCAATCAAGGCCAGGATTTTGCAACCCAAAATCTCTATTGGCCACATATAAGGAAACACAGAGACCTCATCACCAGTACCATTTCTTGGCGCAGAAAATGGTCATGTCCTGTTTTGGTTTTTCTTTTTTTTTTTTTTTTTAATTTTCCAATGAGCATGCTTTGCACTAATGTGATGTTTGTGATGAATATATATATATATATGTAAAACATTACACTGTTCCTTGGTGCCATTTCCATGAATAATTCAACGTGAAAGGTATGTCTTAGGAAATCATCACACACAATCCACAGTGATGAAGGAGCCAGAGCAAAGTTGGAGGGTCAGCTGTCCGACTTCTTGTTATCTGTCCGGAAGCAGCCATAAATTCACCGCAAAAAGCAAGAGCCCAGTTCCTGGGAGCAAAAGGGTCGCTGGAAGCAAGTCAGGAGGACGTGGCTTTATTTAATTGAGAACTAAATATCTTTGGGATTGTTTTCTCTCTCCAAAGGAAGGTCACTTTGCTGTGCAAGCATGTCAATGCCTCCTTGGTGGTCTGTCCCCTGATTAAGCCCAGATTCCCCCTCTGCATTATAGGTTCCTCTTCTGTATTACAGGGACACAACCTGCCAAGCCAGTATTTGGATTTTCAACATCATTCCCCACACCCTCAAGCCCATAGCGCCTTCTCCCCCTCAGTCAGGTACTCAGAGGCCCCCACTCATTAGCCACAGAGTCACAGAGACTCGCAAGGTATTAAGATGGCAATATCATCTTATTGGCTATTAACACAAATGTGCCAATAAACATAGTGCATAAAAATTATACATATTCCCTCGGAGTCCATAATCCCGAACTGATATGGCATAATGCAAAACACACTTCCCCAAAAGTAGTGCTTAAAGTCACGATGTACAAATTGAATTTTAAATAAATTTCCTGAAACATCACCAGTGGTTCTAGCCACATTAGCTACACACATTTGCTAAAAATAAAGCACAGAGCGGCCATGCCCACCCCAACCCCAAAGGGATGGGACCGGTGGGCATTTGTCTGCCCTGCCCATTCTTCTAGAGGTGGACTCACTACGTGCCCGTTTGGGCACGATTGCTAAAACAACCCAATACATTCCCCTCAAGGGTTTTTCCCTAATTATCAGTGATCATCAGGTTCCAAAAAGTCAGCTTGTCTTCACCTCACTCTCTATCAAAGAGGGAGATGTTAATTGCATTATCGCCTTGCCAACACCCTCTGAAATGCTGTTGTGATCATTAGCGGCCTACCATGGAGCCAGGGTTGGCCCAAATTTGGAACCAGCCAGTTCTTCCCAATCCCACGTGCGTGCAAACATGAAAAATACAGGGCAGTGGCCACAAAAAAAAGGGGGCCCTGGGGGGTACTGAAAACCAAACTGCCTCCCACCAAGAAATTACAGGAAGCAGCAATCTCATAAAGGGTCCAAACGGCCGCGCTCTGGGATCCAACCCTTTTCCATGCTCTCGCACACGCACAGGCAAAACAGCGAAAAACAAGTTCCCCCAAGCCTTGTCATTTTTTTCCCCAACCCTCTGCCTCCCTGATCAAGCTGACAGTCCAAGGAAGAAAATCAGAGTGAAGCCGGGTTGTCCTGTTTGACAGAGAACCTCTCCATGAAGGCTGTCGGTATGCCTCTTCCCTTAGATAAAAAAGTGCTCATGGTCATTTACATTATTTTCAGCAGAGACCAAGACCAAAAATATTTTGCCCTTGCTCATTCCGCTTAGTTTCCTCAATGCACACAGTGATGTTGTGGTTTTCGTCCCATGCCTCACCCCCCAGGTACCTTTTGGACTGATATCGGACCTCACTACCCAACCCACCCCCCAACTCTTTGAGGCCTGCCTCAAACCCCGGCCCCCCACCTCTGCTTCCTCAGCCCTGTCAGAAGAGAGGAGATTAACTCCTGAGAAGTTGATATCTTTATGCTATAAAGAGCTCTTTCAAAGACTCGCTCCTCAAGGAAAAAAAAATGGGCACATGATCAAACAATTCACAGGAGGAGAAATATACATATGCAATAGACATATGAAAATGTATTCAACCTCAATCATAAAAGAAATCCTAATTTTAAATATTTTCATCTATCAAACAGGCAGCTTTGTAAAAGACCGTCACCTGCTTGAAAAGCAAGGCTAACATTTTTCCTCCCTCCCCGCTCCCTGGACCAACCCTCCCTGGGGACAAGTTTTTCAAACTAAAGGGGCCTCCCTACACAGGACTCCCTCTTCTGGGAATTCAGTCGCAGGTAAAACCAGACGTGCACCCAGCGATTAACATGAAAAGATATTTGTCACAATTTCGCTGCTAATGTCAAAAAGAATGAGAAACAACTCAGTGGGTACCAAGAAGGAAGGAGTTAAATGATATGGTACATCCAACAAATGCAGTTTTGTGAATTCTTAAAATTAAAAAAAAAAAAAAAAAAAGTTTGTGGGAACCATTAAGGACATGGGAAATGTTTACAATATGTTAAGGGGAAAAAAGCGGGACATAAAAACTGTATGTATGGTAGATTCCCAATTCTGAAAAAAATAATAATACATCTAAATGCCCATGGGTCTGTAAAGAAATGCATAAAAAATTTAACAATGTTTATCTCTGGGTAGTGGGATTACAGGCAGTTTTTATTTTCTTCCTGAAACTTGCCTGTATTTTCAAATGTTCCAAAATAAATTTGTATTCCTCCTCTATTTAGAAGGCAGTGTTTTGCTTTTGTTCTTTACACACACTGAACCCCCACAGCACTTGCTGTCGGAATGACTTACGGCAAAGTACATGTTACCCCATCTCCGTGTGAGCTCATTCCGGCTTCTCCTCTAGGCTGAGCGCCCCCCCCCCCCACCCCGCAGGCCCAAGAGAAGACATCCTCCTCCCCTGCTTTCAACCCAAGGTCTACAGGCTCAGTTCCTTGCCCTCAGCTCCCGCCATCTGACTGCCTAGCCCGACCCTACAATGCCCAGACCAGGGCAAGCACCCGACACTCACATATAACGTCCAAGAAACAAGGGTCAGCTTCGGCTGTGTGGCGTCCCATGGAGCACAGCAGTGTGCCTGTCTAGCACCCCCTCAACCACATTGAACCCTGGGCTTCAGTTCAAGGGCAGCACCTTCTCCATGATCTGCTCGTGGCAGGAATGGGAATTGGAGGAAAGCGGTAGGGAAGGAGGACGGAAGGAAGTAAGAGGTCTAAGAAATTCTCCTTGGTCTTAGAGGATTCCATTTGTGCTCCTGTTTGATTGACAGGAGTTTCTTGATATGCTCACGTCATAAGACAGACCGTGTGTGGGAGCCGGGGGGGGGGGGGGGGGGGGAGGCCGATGCGTAGCCATACGTACTTGTTACAGAATAAACCCTCTCAGCACCCATTGGCTCTTCCCTATAGGGCTATGAAAATTGCAATTTCGGCTTCAAGGAGCTCCCACAGGGACACAGGCTCTGGCCAGGCTCTATCTCTGGCTGGTTTGGTCAGGCAAATCAACCACCCTCTTTGGCCGCAAAATATCAAGAAGACTGATCCAAGCAGGTGAGTTCCACCTGATGGCCTCCTCTGACCCTGAAGGAACACAGATGGCAGACAGCCTTCCTTCCCCCCCGTGGAGCCAAGCCCTTCCCACCAAAGAGCCAGGAGATAACAGACCACCTCCGTAGCTTATGGTAACTTGTGGCCACTCCTCTCTCACCCAGAGCCATTACCAGCTCTCAGAGCCCTGTCCCTTGTCCCAATGAGCTTTTCCTGGCAAAGTAGGCTCACCGGGGACATGGCTCTCAGAACCCAAGGGGACACGGGGACAGAATTTCACTTCATCCCAGAAGATTCGGACACAACACTATGGCCTTTCAGCTTTCTCCACCCTCTAGTGGATCAGGCTGTCCACTGGCCTCCACTCCTGTTAGCCTGAGCCTCAGAAGAAATTAAATGAGGCAGGGAGGCCATGCGGTGATCATTCCATTATGTTCTCTCTATTCCCTTTCCACATGTGAGTCACACTATCACTTTTAGGAAGTGAGGCATCTTATGGAATCAATAGTTAATCTCAAGGTGGCATGAAAGAAGGGCAAGGGGACGTGGCCGAATTACCCCTGATCCTTATGTTTGCAGAGACCCTCACTGGTGATGCCCCAAGTGGGGGACAGATGAATTGTGGGGAACCTTGACCCCGTTCCAGGTAAGCTTCTGATTTATGGTTCATTGTGCTTTCTAACAAATAATTTTTACACAATAATTCCACCAGTAAGCACCAAACCTTCTTCTTGGGAATGCAATTAAGGGAAAAATTAGCAATAAATTGTTTTCAGTACTTAACCCAGCTCCAAATTTATGGTTGCTGGAATTTATTGTTTCAGAGGCCTGAAAAATGGCAATTAATTTTATCCCATTTCCTGTCATTCACCCTCAAAATTGAAATGTAAATAAAGAACCGTCCACGGTCTCCGGTTTTCCTGCTCTTTGCAAAGCTCCAGACTAAGCCCGTCCAGCCAGTTACCACTGCCTGCCCCTGAACCGTAGAAGCAGAGAGGGAAACACTCCTTCTCTCCAGGCATCGCCTTTCCTTCTCCGGTTGCTGCTGAAGTGCACGCAGCTCTGAGGCGGTCCCGGTGCAGGGATGTGCCTCACAGGGGAGAGTAAACGAGCAAACGCTAAGTTAGATTCTGACGCCCATGCTGGATGTATCCGTCTGCCCTATAAATAAGCACTGATCACCTCCATTTTATTGAACTCATTTTCCAGGCAAGCAAAGACCACAAGATTCTTCTGCACATTTTCTCTTTACACCCTCTAGTGCTGCCGCCAGTGTCAGCTCCGACAGATTTATAGCCCATTCATTCATGGGAACAAAAACCCTGCCTGCCACGGCTGGTCATGGGACCCGCAATAGCAGTTAGTTCAAAAGATAGCAGCTACAATAGCTCACCTCTCCATTCAGCGCTACACAGCCGCCACTACTTTGGAGGTAATAAATGCTTCTTGTTGTGTGTTTTGAGTCATAATCCAGAAATAACTGTGGTCGGCCTCACCCCAGGCCCCGCCTCCACGGGTACCGCTCCCCGCCTCCCTCCACCCCTCCCACCCCACCCCTCGCTCCAGACCCGAACTCCAGCCCCTCTCTGCCTGCCTCCAAGGTGGCGTGGGGGGGGGGGGGGGGGGGGCGTACCGAAGGCAGGCCTTGTGGAACCAGAGTGAAGACCCAACCTCTTCCTTCCAGCCGATTCGCTGAGCCCTTGCAACTCAAGCTGTTAGGCAAAGTTGAAAACTTTGAAACCTCCTTCCTCCATGGTGAGTGGCCATGTGGGCACGTGCATTTGTCCTAGCCTGGCGGGTGACCCTCAGCTGGCCCCAGCTTGGTCACACATGCCCTCCTAGCGTCCTCTCTCAAGCAATAAGTGAGCCCTGACTCAGGACCCACCCTTGCTTCGCGGCCAAACTTGCTCCTGATGGAGGCCATGAGCCTGATGGAGAATACACAGAGGGATGGCCCTTACCTTGCAAACTGGCAAAAATCAGCGCTAGGGTGTGAGCCCTGATCCCAAGACAGGAGGAAGCTGCTTTGACTAGCGCATCACTGTCCCCAGACACTGCAACATGCCAGACAGACGTTGACTAAACCAATGGGTTTTTTAAATGTGCACAACCTAGAAAGGATAGAGAGGATCCATTCCAAGCCCCTCCTGTGACAGATGAGGAATCTGAAGCTCAGAGCAAGGACAGGTTTGGACAAAGAAGCCACATGGTAGGGAAGCATTCTGCCTCAGACACTCAAGGAGTCTACTCATCTGTAATGGGGGTGTTGACTATACCTAACTCAGAGTACTGTTGCTAAAATGGAATGAGATCAGGGTGCCTGGGTGGCTCAGTCAGTTGAGCCTCCGACTTCAGCTCAGGTCATGATCTCACAGTTTGTGGGTTTTAGCCCCGCATTGGGCTCTGCGCTGACAGCTTGGAGCCTGGAGCCTGCCTTGGATTCCATGTCTCCCTCTCTCTCTGCTCCTCCCCGCCCCCCATACTCTGTCCTTCTCTCCTTCAAAAATAAATAAACATTAAAAAAAAATTGTAATTGAATGAGATCTATAAAAATATTAAATGCTATATGTAAAAAATACAAAAATATATATTTTTTCTAAATACATGCATGTAATAAATATATATAGTCAATAGATATATAGAAAAGTAAAGAAATACATATAGCAAAGGTATAAGCATAAATAAATAAATACATAGCATAGAGTAAATAAATGTATATCAGACCTCCGCACAGTGCTAAGCATAGCATGTGTTGTGAAATTAACTCGGTTAGTTGGAGAAACAAAAGATCCTCGCAAGAAAATTTTTGAAAGCTCAGTAGAAGACAGAGAGGACTGTGGAGGGCGAGACAATGCTTCCAGGCAAATGCCTGCAGTGTTGTAAACCTTCCAGTAGTACACAGACACCTGCCTCCACCCCGTCAATGCTCTGTGGCCCGTGTTCCTTGGGAGGCGTGTGATTGTTGCTGTCCTTCTAATGTTCCGACAGCTAAACACCAAAGAAAACACAGGCTGATACCACAGGACTCTAATGCCATCCCTCTGGGACCCTGGGATCTCTGGACTTTGGGGTTCAGGCGGGAGATGAGGTCGAAGATAAAGCAGGTGCAGGGCAGGCAGTGGCCACGGAAGTTGAGAGCCTCCAGGCTGTGGAAGGTTCCAGAGAGAGAGAAACCAAGGTTAATCTCCAAATGAAAACAAAATCCAGGGGGCAGGAGAGGTTGTGAAATGCATAGAAAATGACACTGGGCATCAGTTGCTGTAAGTACATTCTTTGCTAATCAATCAGCTTTTATTGTGACGCCTCTAGCTCAGCTCATAACGCAGGAAAGCAGCTTCGGCAGCAGTTTGAAATGTTTCCAGTTTAATAATCCCTGCTAATTGAAAGCAGCTCGGAAACGGGGTGAGGTGGGGGGCGGGGGGCGCACCAGCACCGTTCATGGCAAACAGAGCTATTCCTACGGGGAACAAAAAGACCTTCCGTGCTGGAGGAGAAGCCTGCGTCCCCAGCCCCACACAACTAATTCCTACGACTGTCTGCTTTGACGGTGAACCTTTCCTTCCTACGTTTTAATTGTGGCACGTTAGAGCTGCAGAATTGCTGTGAAACCTGTTTTTATCCGTGGAAAATTAACCACCCCCTGCTGCAAACACTGGATCTTTTTTTCTTCAACAAAGAATTACATTCATTTTTATAATTGTTCTTTCCTTTCAAATCACCTAATATGACAAATGCTGGGCGACGTTATAGTTCATCTGCTAAAGAGTGTCTTTATGAGTTGAGGCTTCAATGCTTTAATGGAGAAATTGCCTGATTTAAGTAAATCATGTCGCCTTCACCCTTGCAATCATATTTGTTGCAGACGTCTGCTGACCTAACCTGCAGAGCAAAAACAAAAACACATTTACATTTCCAGGCTGAGATATTTGGTGCGAATGATGTACAAATAGGTCATAATGAAAAGTAATTTTAGCACACGGCAAAGGTACGACTTAAGTATACTTTTGACAGTTTTTACACATACATAATTATTCAGTATTGTAATTTAAACAGGTAAAAGACAGATTTTAGCACAAAAGCCCCTGATTCCTCAGCCCTGGTCTTTTAGGCTTCCCAAGCAGAGCTACAAATGAGGACGTAGATCGAGCAGAGGGACGTCCGCTGTATGATGTGCCAAGAATCAGCTGGGCTTGTCCTTCCTCCCTCAGGTATACACAAATCCATCCCAGTGGGTGGGCTCAAGGTGCCCAGATCTTGGTGCTTCCTCCTCTCTCTGTGACGTCAATTGCTCCTGTCGTATGATAGGGAATCAATACCCATTTGTTGAATGGCTAAAACATGGCCAAAATTTGGCATCAAAAAATCTTCTAAAAAAAATCCACAGTGGGGGCGCCTAGGTGACTCGGTCAGTTAAGCGTGCAACTTCGGCTCAGGTCATGATCCCACAGTTCATGGGTTCGAGCTCCTTATCAGGCTCTGCACTGGCAAAATCATTTTTGGGATTCTTTCTCTCTCCTTCTCTCTCTCTGCCCCTCCCCCACTGAGCATTCTCTCTCTCTCTCTCTCTCAAAATAAACTTTAAAAAAATTGCTCAATTGTGTGTTTAGTTCTTCTGCATGCTTTGTAATCTAACCCCTTATCTGATCCATAGTTTCCAGACATTTTCCCTCATTCTGTAGGTTGTCTTCATTTTGTTAATGTTTGTTTGCCATACAGAAACTTTTTTGAGTTTTATGTGGTCCCATTTATTAATTTTTGTTTTTGTTTTTTGTGCCTTTGGCATGGGGTCCAAAAAATCATTGCCAAGATCAATATTTTTTTAATGTTTATTTATTTCTGAGACAGAGACAGAGCATGAGTGGGGGAGGGGCAGAGAGAGAGGGAGACACAGAATCCCAAGCAGGCTCCAGGCTCCAAGCCATCAGCACAGAGCCCGACGCGGGGCTCGAACTCACAAACCATGAGATCATGACCTGAGCCGAAGTCGGTCGCTCAACTGACTGAGCCACCCAGGTGCCCCGCCAAGATCAATATTGATGGACTTCCCTGCAATTTTTTCCTAAGACTTTTATGGTACCAGGTCTTGGGTTTCAGCCTTTGATCCATTCCAAGTTAGTTTTTGTACGTACTCTAAAGTGGGGTCCAATTTCATTGATCTGCATGTATCTCTGCAGTGTTCCCAGCACCACTTGTTGAAGAGACGGTCTTTTCCCCCATTGGGTGTTCTTGGCTCCCTCATCAAACATCAGGTGCCTGGATATGCCAGGGTTTAATTCTGGGCTATTTTGTTCCACTGGTCCACGTGTCTATTGTTGTGCCAGAATACTGTTTTTATTACGATGGCTTTGTAGTATAGTTTGAAATAAGGAAGGCTGATACCTCCAGCTTTGCTCTTTTTTTGTCAAGATTGCTTTGACTATTCGGGGTCTTTCGTGGTTCCACACAAATTTTAGGATTGTTTTTTCTATTTCTGTGAAGAATGTCATTGGTATTTTGATCCATGGTAATGATTCGTTGCAGGCAAGAATCAGCTAAGCAAGCAGAAGTGTGATAAGAAACAGGATATTTGCAGGGGCGCCTGGGTGGCTCGGTCGGTTAAGCGTCTGACTTCGGCTCAGGTCATGATCTCGCGGTCTGTGAGTTCGAGCCCCACGTCGGGCTCTGTGTTGACAGCTCAGAGCCTGGAGCCTGTTTCAGATTCTGTGCCTCCCTCTCTCTCTCTGACCCTCCCCTGTTCATGCTCTGTCTCTCTCTGTCTCAAAAATAAATAAACTTTAAAAAAAAAAGAAGAAGAAAAAAAAAAGAAACAGGATATTTGCATAGCTTCAAAGTGTCTCCTCACAAGAATTAGAAACCTGGTAGACAACTCTTTAACCAAGTTTTCAAACTTAATATTACTTGTAATATGATATAGAAGCATCATTTACCACCTGATATGATACACTAAGATACTAAAATACATTTTTTCCTTTAAAAAATTCTGTTACTGGGGCGCCTGGGTGGGTCAGTCGGTTGAGTGTCTGACTTCAGCTCAGATGATAATCTCATGTCTTATGGGTTCGAGCCCCACATCGGGCTCTGTGCTGACAGATCAGAGCCTGGAGTCTGCTTCAGATTCTGTCTACTTCTCTCTCTGTCCCTCCACACTTGCACTTTGTCTCTCTCTCTCTCTCTCTCTCTCTCATAAATAAAACATTAAAAAAATTTTTTTAATAAAAAAAAATTCTGTTACTTGTTAGACATAATGGGGCAAATGATTACATGAGTAACAGCACAGCTTACAAATTGTAAAAAAAAAAAAAGCTGGTGTCATAATTTTATATAATACAATAAATAATACTTTATTAATCTGATATTTTGATTGATCATGAGATTTTCTGGCTCTCTTTTCTGCAAATATCTGCAGCATCATTTATCAGGTCCTCAAAAATTTTAGCAACTTCATCTTCAATTGATACAATTGAAAGTGAAGTCAATCAACCTTGCCAGCTGTGAGACTGCAAATAATATTTGATCATTTTTAATTTGAGGATGATCTTTCTGCTGATACAAATGTTAGTGGAGTTCTGAAGAGTCTTTTACAGGCTTTGACAGCCCTGGAATTCATTTCTGATAAATTATTTTGAAATACAAATTTTAGGACATCTAGAGCTGATGATTCCCATGGAACAATTTTTCTAAAAAGATCTAACTCTTCATAAGAATCAGTTTTATGTGGGGCGCCTGGGTGGCTCGGTCGGTTAAGCGGCCGACCTCGGCTCAGGTCACAATCTCGCGGTCTGTGAGTTCGAGCCCCGCGTCGGGCTCTGTGCTGACAGCTCAGAGCCTGGAGCCTGTTTCGGATTCTGTGTCTCCCTCTCTCTGACCCTCCCCGTTCATGCTCTGTCTCTCTCTGTCTCAAAAATAAATAAACATTAAAAAAAATTTTTAAAAAAAGAATCAGTTTTATGTAAGTCTGAATTTAATTTTCAATGTAAATGCGTACAACGGTATTTTAATGTTTCCTCTGACATCTCCTGTAACTGGTGGAGGTCATACAAGAAACTGAAAGTAGCTCCATCATTTGTATATGTCAGTCAACAGTTGTATATGTCAGTCAACAGTCAACAGTCAAAATGCCTGTTGATGTAGTCTATCACTGTATCTTCAATTACTAGGGAAAAATAATTTTACAATTGACCCCTTCGCTAAAAATTGATTCTTCGGAAGCTCCTATCAAAGCAGTGTTCTTTTCCATCAAATGGGACAATCTTTCCATCCAAGCCTGTGGATATCTGCTTTGTAATGTAGCAGTTTATAAGAAAGCAGAGATTTTAGTCTTTGAAGATTCGAATAACTCCCTGATAATGCTTTATTATAATGTCCACAATCTCCACGTGTGAACTTTTATTTCGTAGTAATTTACCGACAGGGTTTACTGCCTGGGCATTTACAGCTCCCATCCTGGCACTCAGATCAAAGAGTTAATATTTGTGCAGACGCCACAGGGACCAGCTCCGAGGATGGACAGGTAAGCTGGCCTCCTACTGCGGCTCCCAGCGCGGTTCCCACGTGGAGCCCCTCCCGTGGCCACTGCTGTCACCACTGCATCCGGCTCCCGGTCCATGTTTCAACCGATACAGCCCCTCGTGCACATGGGCCATGAGACTTCACTTACCAAACACTGCTCAAAGATTAAATCACTAGGAGTTGCAACATTTTTTAAAAATTTCAAAATGCTTAAGGCTGCCTTAGCAGAGATTTGCATGCCCAGCATTCAGCCACATGCCTGTGAGGCCAGCCCCCGCGTGGAGATCCACATTGTCTCAGAGGGTTGTTTTTGTTTTTGTTTTTTACTGAATATCATTCTACCACGTTGTGGTAGACGTGTGTCCACGTTGGTACACGGAGAGCCCCCTGAGTGTTTGCGGCAGCCGCACAGGGTCCCGTAGAAGGACATGCCAGCGTTTGCTTACCCATCACCCTGCTGATGAACATCTAGGTGGTTGTTTCGGTGTTTAGCACTGTGCTAGGAACAATTCTGCAATCAACATCCCTGTGTACTTGCGTTATTCTTTCTTCGGATACCAACAAGTGGAAGTGCTGAGGGTTTTTTGTTTGTTTGTTTGTTTTTTAATTTAAAATGTCTGCCTTTTATGGGGTTGTTACCATGTGCCAGGCGGTGTGCTGGTGTTTTTATATACACATCTCATTTGATGCTCTTACAAGAACTATGCACTAAGGAGTATTTCATCCACATTTTACGAATGAGAAACCCAAGACTCAGAGAGGCCAAGTAAACTCAGGACCTACAGCCAGTGAGGAGAAAACCAGAATTTTTCACACCAGGCAGCTTCAAGTCTGACACCTACAAGCCCAACTACTGTGCTGTTTTGCCTCCAGGTGAATATATACAGACCGGTTTGCATTTATGATCTGAGAACCCAATGTGTGCCCTTCACTATATGGCAAAAAGCCTGAGGAGGCTGATCCAATGAAACTGAGATGTTTATCCCACATGGTAGAGAGGCCAAACCCCAGAAATTCGACCAGATCCCACAAACGGCAGAGTCCAGACTTGGCCCCAGAGCCCCACTCTTTTCCTAAGAATGCATAGGTGCATATGGGCATGGTCACCAAGGCAGGTCTTGGGGTCAGAAGGCACATCTGTTCAGCCAGATGCTAGGACAAGAGAAGCTGGAGTATCCCAGCTGGAGTCTGGGCAGCAGGCATGATGCACACCCAGCGTTTCCCCACACCTCCGGTACCCCTTCTCAAAGTAAAATACCTCCAGGGGCACGCAGGTGGCTCAGTCGGCTAAGTGCCCAACTCTTTTTCTTCTTTTTTTTTTCAATATTTATCTATTTTTGGGAGAGAGAGAGAGAGTGCAAGGGGGTGAGGGGCACAGAAAGAGAGAGACACAGAATCCGAAGCAGGCTCCAGACTCTGAGCTGTGAGCACAGAGCCCAATGCAGGGCTCAAACTCACAAACCATGAGATCATGATCTGAGCCGAAGTTGGACACCCAACCGACTGAGCCACCTAGGCACCCCAAGTGTCCAACTCTTGATTTCAGTTCAGGTCATGATGTCATGGTTTGTGAGTTCAAGCCCCTCATCCGGTTCTGCAGTGACAGCATGAAGCCTGCTTGGAATTCTCTCTCTCTGTCTCTCTACCCCTCCCCAATTCATGCTAAATAAACAAATAAAACTTGAAAGGAAAAAAAAAAAAACACCTCTGGTTCAAGGAAGCCCTCACCTCTGGGAGAGGGCAGAGAGGTTCAATGTCACCTTTACCACTTCTCACCAGTCAAGTCAAGATTAGGCTGGATATGGCCCTAGAAAGCGTGGTGCTTTGAGAATTCAGTTTGGGTGGGTCGGCCTTCTATGTTCCGAATCAAACCAAACTTCATGCTTTCACTCCTCAACCCCGAAGTTGGTCGAACTGGAGCTTTAGACACAAACAGGTGCAAAGGGAACAAAAAGAGCACCGTTGGGTTGAGCCAACTTGACCCTGATCCCCACAGGCACAAGGGTGCAGGTCAAACTGGCGGCCAGGTAGGGAAGGTGGGGGCACCTCATTCTCTGCAGAGCTACCCTCAATCTCAGGGAATTCTCTGCTCCAGTCTTTACACTTTGTTTCTCTAGGGGTGCTTGGGTATTTCAGTCAGTTAAGCATCTGACTCTTGATCTCGGCTCAGGTCATGATCTCACACTTCATGAGTTTGAGGCCCACATTGGGTTCTGCGTTGATGGCACAGATCCTGCTTTGGATTCATTCTCTCTCTCTCTCTCTCTCTCTCTCTCTCTCTCTCTCCCCTTGCCCCACTTGTGTGCTCTCTCTCTCTCTCTCTCTCTGAAAATAAACTTTAAAAAAATTTTAAGTCTTTAAAAAAAATAAACTTAGTTTCTTTCCTATATTGTCCAAACACTACAAGCACACACATGTTCTGGATGGTTAAGGACATAAAACGCCTCTCAGCCTCTGCCGTCACAGTAAATAGAGAAGGAGGACACTATTCTCATTAACCAGGGCCTGCCACAACCGACAGGAAACAGGAAGGTGAAACCACCTGCCTGGGGACTCTGGCTGTGGCATCAAAGCTAATTTGGCAAAAGAAAACCATGGTAAATCTAAATCTTTCCCTCCTTCCTTCCACTGAAACTGACAGATTGAAACAGGAGCGCTGACATCCTCTCCAGAACTCCCTACCAGATTACCCTCTGACCTCCCCTGGATGGGCGAGAAAACAGAAAGAAATCACGAGACGTGTAGAAATATTTAGCCATTCAAGATATAGACATTCATCTGTGCAATTAGAGCAAATGTCACATTATATGGCAGAGTTAGTGCAAGAAACAGGAGGAAAATGTAGTCTTTAGGTGTTCTTCCAAGAGAACATTTCAACTATGAAACTATGGGAGGCAGTCTTAAAAGGAAAAAATCTCAAAAAAAAAATTGTTTTTGGGGTGAGAAGTATGATTGATAAATTTTTAAGTGGAGAATTAAAAGAATAGTTCAAGAGATATTACCAGGGCTAAAAAAAAAAAGGCCAATAGACAAAAAATGAGAAAGAAATAAGAAAAGGAGGATGGTTAAACAGGATATACAAGTAGTTCAAACTGAAAAGAAAAAGGGAGTAGGGAAGCAATAATTACACAGGCAACATCTTCCATAGGCCACCTGAGTATGGAACCCTTCAAGGCGAAATGATCCCCAGGACCCTTACCCAGAAGGACCTACATGCTTATGCTTTCAGTTCACATGAAAATGTAAGCGAGTTTAATTTCTCTCTTAAAAAACTCAGTTTGGGTCACAAACAAAACCCAGCTTTGTGCTATTTTAAAGGAGCACACTTACAGCAAAATGTCCCGGAAAGTTTACAAAATGCATTCATGCATTTATTCATTCAACAAATAAATACTGAGTTCTTTCTAAATGCCAAATGAGGTGACGGGCAAAGACTTACCATGCAGACACAAAAATGAATCAGGGATGATAATATTAATATTTAACAAAGGAAGTATTGAAGCAGAATGGTCACTGTGAACGATTTTCAGTCCGTCTTCACCAGATATATAAACAAAAACTAGAGAAGCTTTGGTTAATATTATTAATTAACTGACATATGTCTGTGTCTCTATAGAACACATAGCGTCATAAACCCAAAGATCCAATATGATATTTGAACAAAATGGATTTGAACAATTTTATTGATAAACTTGAATACACATACCCGTCTTTCAAATCGTATACCCAAAAGTCTAATATGGTATCTACTAACCGTAGGTAGCTATTTAAATTCGAATCTTAACTAATTAACATGAAAATGAAGAATCACTTCTACAATCTTCCTCACCACGTTTCACGTGCCTAGTGGATACCATAGATCATGTGCATCCCACTTCTGTTGCAAAAAGTTCTATTGGACAGTGCCTTGGACAGTGCTGCTACACAGAATGCAGTGGGTAAAGTGCTGCAGAACCTTTACAAAAGGCCCCTATAATATAACGTGCACAAAAGAAGGATAAACTTTTAAAAATTTAATTGAGATTAATAATTAAAAATCAAGATCTTAGCAATAGACATGTTCGTTTTTGGTGCGTCATTGCTTCTAAGTCCTCTCAGCAGACTGAGCTGGGAAGGACGTGTGTGTACGCATACATACACATGCATGCACACACACGCACACACGTGTGCATGCACATGCATGCGCACATACATACACACGTGCACGTGCATACACACATGTGCACACCCGCACGTGCACATGCACACGCACGTGTTACACACATGCACAAGCGAGTGTACGTGCACACATGCACATATGCACATATGCATGCCCATGCACATACATACACATGGGCACATATGCATGCACACACATGTACACACGTGCCCACTCGCCTGTACACACACGCACATACATGCATATACACATACGCATACACGTATGCATGCGCACACACATGTGCACACACATATTACTCAGGCATCAGTATTTATTTCTGTATCCATAGATGATAAATACATAGGTAGATAGATGACAGAGAGAGAGAGATGACTTTAAAAACCATAGATTCATCTGGCACCTTCCATTTGAATCCAGAACAACACAGCACACCTCTGATCTCTTCCTTTCCGTATTCCCTCAACAGTGAGAAACTCAACTGCCATTATCCTCAATATAGGTATTCGTTTGCTCAAACCTAGACCTCACAGAAGTCAGCTTCAAAATTCTAATTCACAGCAAAAAGGACACCAACCTGAAGTACCACCAACTAGGGATCAGTATTTGTTGTTTGTTTGTTTGTGGTAAGGCTCCTTGGAGAAATAACTGAATCTAGAGCCAGGGTAGAGGAGGACAACATGAACTGACATCTTTCGATACCAGAAAGTGATAAAGTGCTTGAAGAGTCATGAGAAGAAGAACCAGATGGAAGGGACTCCCGATTGCCAAACCTGGGACAATTTTAAGATCAAAATATTTTGTATATAATGATAATAATGGATTATAAACCACTGAATAGATTGAGTCCATGAATCCATACTGATGTAAATCAGTAAGCACATAGATAGATAGATAGATAGATACACAAATAAATAAATTTTTTTCATTAGGAAGGTGGAAAGAAGGGGCGCTTGGGTGGTTAGTCGGTTAAGCAGCCAACTTTGGCTCAGGTCATGATCTCACAGGTTGTGAGTGCAAGCCCCACATCGGGTTCTGTGCTGACAGCTCGGTGCCTGGTGCCTGCTTCAGATCCTCTCTTTCCCTCTCTCTCTCTCTGTTCCTCCCCAGCTCCTCCCCAGCTGTGCTCTCTCTCTCTCTCTCTCAAAAATAAATAAATAAACATTTTTAAAAAAGAAGGTGGAAAGAAAAGACTCTTTCTTACAGTAGTATGTCAGCTGCTAACACAGAATGAATACGGAGTTAGAAAGCTGCGAGTGCATACTAAACGTAGTCCTGGAGGCTGAAAAGGCTCCATGGTATGAATTCAATATCCTCCTGATAAAAACTCAATACATTCAGAATAAAAGAGTCTGACCTTAAAACAATACAAAATATCTACTGCAAACCACAGCCAATATATCACACGTGACGGTCATTTCCATTCAAGTGAGCGATGGGACAAGGGCGCTTCTGATCACCGTCAGCAATGTTGTGTCTGTTCTAGACAGTTCAGTAAAACAAAGACAAGATGTGAGATTTACAACTACTGGAAAGGTACAGGCAAATTTTTTAGTATTTCTCAACATGTTTGGTGACCTTGAAAACCCAAGAGAATCAACTGAAAATAAACATTAGAACAACTAAGAGAGGTCAATGTGGAAGCCAGTTATACTAATTTTTTTAATGTTTATTTATTTTTGAGAGACAGAGCACGAGCAGGGGAGGGGCAGAGAGAGAGGGAGACACAGAATGGGAAGCAGGCTCCAGGCTCTGAGCCGTCAGCATAGAGCCTGATGTGGGGCTCGAACCCACAAACCACGAGATCAAGACCTGAGCCGAAGTCGGACACTTAACCGACTGAACCACCTGAGGGGGACCCAGGCACCCCTATATATATATTTTTTAAATATTCTTTCCTATGTATCCACATGACCACTAAAAACTAACCATAGTTAATAATACAAAATAGTATAATTTACAATCACAATAGAAAATCTAAATACATTAGAGTAAACTGAACAATAAATGTGAAGTATGCCTATCCGCAAAACAAAAAGGTGTAGATAAACGAAGAGATATACCAGGTTCCGATAGTATTTATTATAAAGATAGCACTTTTCCACTGACTTGTATATGTAATGTATATGTAATGCATTAAAACCATATGGAAGTGGACCAGAAAAAGACATGAAAGGACATGAACAAGAAATTTATCCAAAAATAAAACAAATAAAATGCTCAATGACTACGTAACAAAGTTATTTAGCCCATTAGTTGCCAAAGAAATGTAAATCAATACAAAGTAACACTTTCGGGCTTTAAAATCGACAAAGATCGAAAAAGACTGTTAAACACAACGCGGAAAAAGGAGGAAGTGTATATGCCCCATACACTTTGAATCTGAGGGCAAATTTCTCTAACCTTTAAGAAGAGGAATCTGGAAACCTGTAAGAAAAAAAAAAACTTGACAGTTTAGTGCAAACTTTGACTCTGGACTTTTATGCCTTAAACTTGAAGCAACCCTCCACTCGACCTCACGGAATATACCATGCAACCATTTAAAATTGCATCCTTGGGGCGCCTGGGTGGCTCAGTCAGTTAAGCGTCCGACTTCGGCTCAGGTCATGGTCTCGCGGTACGTGAGTTCGAGCCCCGCGTCGGGCTCTGTGCTGACAGCTCAGAGCCTGGAGCCTGCTTCCCATTCTGTGTCTCCCTCTCTCTGACCCTCTCCCGTTCATGCTCTGTCTCTCTCTGTCTCAAAAATAAATAAACGTTAAAAAAAAAAATTTTAAATTGCATCCTTGAAGAATTTACTGTGAAGTGGAGCGATGCACACAGTCTTGTAAGCGAAGAAAGCAGGTGAGAATTGACCTTGCGGAGGCGGATCCCATGTGGAGAAAGGAGCAGGCATTTGGAGAACCAGACAGAGAGACACCGGAGGATGTGCCTGTTGACCAGCAGCCCTACACTGTCTCTATCTTCAGCCATTCCTGCTGTTGTTATTGTTAGTCTCCTCCTCCTCAGTTTCCTCCCGGCCATGACTTCGGTTGGCTTCTTGATGACAGCACGGTAACTCACTAATTCATTCCTAAAGGAAAATCACCCAAATGAGAAGGCGCAAAGGCTACGTACTCAGAGCTTTCTACGGCCAGGGGCATCCGCCGCTGCCTCTTGGGTTTGGCAGAGACTCAAAGGCAAACGGGACTGGAACGCTTGCCAGTAGGAATAGGGAAGTCTTCGGGGATACCCTGCCAGCCTGGGGAAGCCACCTCGAAGCAGGGCATCCTGGGTGATTGGTGAGAGGCACATGTTTGGCTTTCTCCAGTCGGTCCCAAATGGGAAGCAGGGGCAAAAGTCAGGGACGCTGACAGTTATTAATCAAATCCTACCCATCTGAGGGTAAACGCTGTAGGGGTTACTGCTTGGCTTCCTGGACTGGTTGCTATAGATCATGGATTCGTTTCCTGGGCTGGATGCTGCAGACTGTGGGTCAGAGTTCAATTTTTAGACACGGCCTGGCTATTGTCTGAACATTCAGGCTCCTATAAGCAGTGAAAAGAATATCGGGTTTACAAAGATACATGAAATATATTTCATGCCCTTAAGGAGATTATGGTCTGTCAGGAAAGACATCCCACTGTTTCCCAATTTCCTGATTACTTGTTCATGCGCCGTGGTAGGGATGTCCACCTGGCCCCGTAAGAGCACCCTGTACTTAAGAAAGAAGCCACGCCTCATCCCCGTGGCCTGCAAGATCCCTCAGTACTTGGCTCCGGCCAGTGCCTTCCGCCTCATTTCTCACCACCCTGCCGTCACTCACCTGCTCTCCAAACACACCAGCCATCCTGCCAATGGAAAAGCAACCGCCCCAGAAGCAAGCAGAAAGGGATTGCGTTGTCTGTGAGCACTTTCTTGCCATGTGCCAGCAATCCCAAATGACATCAGTGATAAAATACTCCTTCTCCCCCAAAAAACATTGTCGGGTCTAGGTTCTAAACACCTATTTCCATGACCTTGAGCTTTAATAATATACATGCAAGCTCCAAATTAACACGTACTTATCATTTTAACATTTTAATACCCACTGAGCTCTACATGGAAGTTAAATCAAATAACTCCCGATTATACAGAGGTCCCTGAGACACATGAACTCAACTATGTACACTTGTTTTAAGAGTAAGTTTGTAGCAGTCCAGTCTTGGGCAAGTTCACTTTGAGCACGGACCCTGTCTTCAAGCCCTATAGACCCATGCTCCTGCACTGCAACAGTAGATTGGAAATAAACAGTGACAGCCTCGTGATTGCAGTGACGAAGAAACAGAATTTATGTGACTTCAGCTCTGTCTTCGTAAGTGATCACTTGGAAGTTCTTTTGTATTTAAAATTTAAAACAGAGTGTGCACTACATGGTGTGACCCTTTTGTTTTATGAGTGCAAATTTCAGTTCATGCATGACTTATGGAATTTAAGTCGAGTCTTTACGATTGAAATTCATTATTTTCCATTGTTGATTATTTGTTTGAAAAGCAAAAAGAATTAAGAAAATAACATCTTACAGCAATGGTACAATATGGTAGTTTGATCCTCGTGTGAATTTATAAATGAGGTTCATTGGTCATGAAAATATTTGCCAACAGCCAAAACCTGCCTTGGACAATCAAGAAACATCAAGCGTCAATGCTGTTCCTTGAGATCTATGCCCAGAGATTGTGGAGAAGGCCATTAATTCTGCAGCAAACAAACGCAAGGAAATGGACAATTAAATAGAAAAAGAATCAAATTTTAAAGAAGAATGCCAGGAGAAATGACAAAAAACACTGCTCTAAAATTTCCAGAAGAAATTGAAAGAGCAAAGCTTAAGAGCCTTGATCCTTCCACACCCAGAATTGGACGCTCCGTCTAAAGCAATGGAACCAATCATGTCATGTTCACTATTATTCAACCCTCTTCCTGATTTTTGTAAAAGAAGAAAAACCTTTGTAAGTTTTTACTGAATAAAATAGAAATTGGAGGAGCGCCTGTGTGGCTTAGTCAGTTAAGCATCCAAATTCAGCTCAGGTCATGATCTCACGGTTCGTGGGTTCAAGCCCCGCGTCAGGCTCTGTGCTGACAGCGCGGAGCCTGGAGCCTGCTTCGGATTCTGTGTCTCCCTCTCTCTCTGCCCCTCCCTCACTTGTGCTCTGTCTCTCTCTCAAAAATAAATAGAACATTAAAAACATTGTAAAAAAGTAGAAGTTGGTGATGAATTTTCTGGTCATGATATTTTAGTGATTTTTCAACCAGAACAGACATTTGAAATGGAATTTTTATAAATCTCTGCCAAAATTATCCTCATGTTGAAGACTGTTCATAACTATTTGTATATCGGTTGCTTCATGTGAAGGAAACTCTTTGAAATTAAAATTAATAAGGAGGTGCTCTTCACCCATCCACGGGCGAAGACAGACCAATCCGGCCGTGGACATTACCGAACGTGAATATATGAAAATGTACGCAAAGCCATGGGCACATTTGCAGGGACCAAGGCTCAAAATGAGAAACTTTGGTGTTGTTATTTACTACATCAGCAGATCAATACGCAGGAATAACTTTTTCCACATTCATGTAATTTTATAGTATTTATTACGTATTTTTCTTGTTTGTGCAGCTAATTTTTTTCTGACATGATGATTCACACAAAGTTCAGCAAAAGAAGACGTTTCCCTGTCTACATTTCTTTTCTGGTCATCACCATTATTTGCTTTGTTTCTGAATTATTGCTGAAAATCATTTTGGTGAAGAGAGGGCGGAGGAAACCATCCCCTCTGTGTGCCCAACGGGTCAGCCTCGCCTCTGCTCCTGGGCTCCTACGGACACATCAAGCCTTTGCTCAGTTCGGAGCCTTAGAACCTCCTATTCTCCCTGCTTGGAGCACTGCCTTCCAGATCCTTGAGGGACTGGGCTCCTCCCGGCTCAAATGTCTCCACACCTGGCCACATGTACAGCGTGCCTGCATCCACCCTGCGAGCCTCACAGCCTTGCATGATCCTGCGTATTATTTGCTTCTTCATTGTCTGTGTCCTGCCACCAGCACGGATGCCCCCGTGGGGGAGACTGCGCCGCCCCTTTTCCCTGCAGAAAATATCTGTTGGGTTGAGCCCCGAACCGACCTGGAGGTGCAGGCGAGGGGGGGTGTGATCCACGAAGTGCAGGCCCCTGAGGCTGAAACTAGGAGGAACATGGAAGGAGGTGGGGCACAAGGCAGAGAGTATGTCTGGAGTACCCTGTCAGGACACGAAAACGGCCCTAAGACAGTCATCCTAACCCAGGGCTGGCTGACAATAGACTTGAAGGTGTTTGGGCTTTTGCTCAATAAAAGAGGCTGTTCTAAGCGCGGGAGTGACAGGATCCCATGTGCCTTCTGGAAATGCCACCGTGACAGCAGAGGAAAAAGGTGTGGAGGGGCACAAATGCGGACGGGAGCTGCCCTCTTTGGATCTTCTGGAAAAGCACAGGGACTGCACTCCATCATGTCCCCCAACACCTGGGGTTTCCTCTGTAGAGAGAGGGCGGGGCCTGGTGTCCAGGACAGGAGAGGCCACCGGGAGTTCTCTGGGGGCCGACACTAACACAGGATTTCCAAGAAGGTACCACTGACAGATAAGGGGCCTCTGGCTCTTATTTATTAAAATCCAGTTTGGCAAGGAAGCCGCTGCAAACCTGGCCCGCTCTGACCCCGCAGAACCTGTGCCCGGTCCCCACACCCGGGGACACGCAGACGGAGCTGAGGAGCCGGCAGATGCTCCAGGGAGCCCTCCCCCCAGCACCGGTGGCCAGCACTCGCCGCGTCCCCGACTCCACCACTGATGTAGGGACCCTCCTGGGACGGGGAGCAAGGGGCACGCTTTGAATCTTTACACGCCGCGAGGAAGAAAATCAATTTCAATGCCCAAAGGAGGGAATTACCGCAGCAGAAGGTCACCCAACCACTACACGTCGCTGTGTTGTTTTGGAGGCTTGGACAGGGAAAAATGTCTCAGAGTGAGGTAAGGATGCTCAAGGTCTGAAGCGATCCCCTCTCCCCAAGCATCATGTGAGAGAGTCCCGGGGGGGGGAGGGGGGGGCGGCGATCAAGACCACACAAAAGAAGAGGTTTCTTTGTGTCTGCATTGATGGCAGTGATGGTCCAGATTCTGCCTCCCACCACACAAGTCATCGACCACACTGCAGAGTTCTGGCTCAGGTTCACTTGGAGGGACCGGCTGACATTTGAACATTAGTGCTACAGGCTCAGCAAAACCGGTGGCAATGACCACATTACTTAGATGTGAGAGACATGCTTCACAGCCCGGCCTCCAGGCTCCAGGGCTCTCCGATTCCCTGGGCACTGAGACACAGATGCCTCCTAGATCTACTCCAGCAAAGCTGGACACAAAGAACTCACCGATGCCTAATTTCTGCTTCAGCCAGCACAACATAGCACAGTCAGAGCAAAGGTCAAACAAGAGGTCCATTGAGCTGGGCACTTAAAAGTCCTGTTTCTGGAAAGCCCTGGGTGGCTCAGTCAGTTGAGCATCTGACTCTTGATTTTGATTCTGGTCATGATCCAGGGCCACGGGATCAAACCCAGCATCAGGCTCTGCACTGAGTGTGGAGCCTGCTTAGGATTCTCTTTCTCTCTCTCTTTCTCTCTCTCTTTCTGTCTCTCTCTCTCTCTCTCTCTCTGTCTCTCAAATATTTTTTTAAAAAGTCCCATTTCAGGGAGTAAAGAGTGCCAGGCAACTGAGGCCAATTTTCCTGTCCAGGCAATGTGGAAACGGGTGTGTGATCAATATGCTGCAATTAAGGGGAAATGAGATTTTTGCAGATTTTTAAGCCTAGCACCCCCTAGACAATTTGCATTAAGTCCCAAACCCTTTTGTAAGATAAGGGGCTCAAACTTGTTTCCTGACATTCGAAGTTAGAGAAACCCATGAGGTGGACTGTAGTGGCCCCGGCAAAGACTGGAGCCAGGAAAGGCGATGAAATTTCTGGAATGAAGACAAGTTGAGAAGGCAACGGGCTAGGCAGGCAACTCAGCTCACTCAAGGACACCGTGTTCATGGGAGATATCCTCAGTGATCTTCTTCTCCGGCAACACCTTCCACCAGGGCTTCTGAGAAACGACACCTGCAGAACTACATTCCTCTGGACGGGAGTGCCAGCTGGGGCCCACGATGGCTGTGAGGGGACAGTGCGGAGAGAGTAGAGAGCAGGGCCGCCCTGCACCACAGCTGTGCGGAAGCCACACCCCAATGCTGTCCATAGTCTGAGGAGAATTAAAATAAATTAAAAACCGGTGGAATGACACCAGAAGCACAGCCCATGAAGGAAAATAATGATAAATTGGACTTCATCAAAATTAAAAACTTCTGCTCCGCAGAAGACACTGTTAAGAGCATAAAAAGACAAGCCACAGACTGGGAGAAAATATCTGCGTGTCACATATCCAACAAAGGACGCAAATCCACACTATATTAAAAACTCCTAGTAATAGGAAAACAAACACCTTAATAAAAAATGGGCCCAACTTTGAGCAGGCACTTCGCCAAGGAAGATGGACAAATAACAGATAAAAAAAAACACTGGAAAAGGTATTCGGCCCCACTAGCCGTCAGGAAAATGCCAATGAAAACCACAGTGAGTTACCGCTACATTCCTGTTAGATTCGCTAAAATGCCGAAACTAATGAATGAATGAATGAATGAATGAATAAAGGCGGGGAGAATAAAAAGAATACCAAGGGCTGGTGAGGTAGCACAACAACTGGACTTCTCACACACTGTTGCCACAAAATGCCACAGCCACCTCGGGAAACCGTCAGGCGGTCTATTATAAAATATAATCCTAAAGCAATGGAAATTTACGTTCCCCTAAAAATCTGAATCCAAATGTTCGTAGTGAATGCGCTTCACAGTCTCCAAAAAGTTGGAAACCACCCAAATGTCCTTCAACCGGGGAATGGGTAAACAGAAAGAAAACACCCACACAGTGGAGTACTCTTCAGTATTACAAAGGGACAAAGTACTGAGACACACAAGAATGTGGGCGACTCTGAAGTCCTACACGAAAGTGTGTGATTCCACTTACCTGACATTCTGGGAAAGGCAAAAACTGTGGATCCAAAAACGTGAGTAATTAGGGGAACCTGGGTGGCTCAGTCGGTTAAGCGTCTGACTTCAGCTCAGGTCACCATCTCGCAGCTCATGGGTTCGAGCCCCGCGTCGGGCTCTGTGCTGACAGCTCGGAGCCTGCAGCCTGCTTCGGATTCTGTGTCTCCCTCTCTCAATACCCCTTCCCTCCTCATGCTCTGTCTCTCTGTGTCTCTCAAGAATAAATAAACATTGAAAAAAAAAATTCAAACATGAGTAATTATAGGGGTTGGGGGCATGGGGAAGGGATGATTACAAAAAGCAGTAGGAGAGAATATGGGGGTGATGATCTGTTCATTATCTTTGTGGTGGTGGTGATTATAATTCTGTTCGCTTTTGCCTAAACTCATAGAACTATACACCAGAAAGAGTGACTTTTATCACATATGAATAAAAAGGTGAATAAATTTGTTAGAAGTGTATTTAAGAATAAGCTGGTAGAAAAAGCTTTTTCTCAAAAGGAACTTGCCCTTAATTCAACGAATATTAAAAAGACCCCACCCATTGGGTTTACCAGGCATGGACCAAGCAGCTGGGAGAAGCCCCTGAATGACCCCGGGGGTTCTGCGGGGACTCAGCCAGTTCTGCCTTCCAGGGACGACACCAGAGCAAAGCGAGAGCAGAGAGAAAACCCAGCTGGAGCCTGGGGGCTTTCATGGAGAGGCCCTGAGGAGTGGTAGGGTCTGGGAGGGTGGACACCGGGAGGCAGGAGTGGGTGTGTGCACACAGACAAGGCCAGTTCCAAAACGGAGAGAGGCGGAGGGGATGTGGGGGTGTCAAATGGGAGGCCAGACACCGCAAATGCTGGTGGGAACTTGGCAAGGGTCTGCACGGCACAGCCCCCAGAATCCTGTGGTGACTCATTTAGGAGCCAGATGGAACATAAATAAATACCCAACACCTAGCCTACTTGGATCAATCGGTAGAAGGAGGTGGGGGAGGCTTTCTCAGAAAATACTGTAAATAGCCCATCGTAAGAAAGATACCAAGGAGAGGTCATAATGACCGTGTGAGCTGACATTTACAGGGTGCCCACCATATGCCAGGCACTGTTTCAAGTGTTGGGGGTGCATTGACTCATTCAATCTGCCCACGACTCTGAGATACTTTTATTACCCCCATTTTGCAAGTGAGAAAATCGAGGCACAGAGAGATGACGTAATGTGCACAGGGTCGCACACGGGGTGAGCGGCAGAGCTGGGGTTCTGATCCAGGCAGTCGGCTCTAAGCATGCCCGTTTCATTCTATGCTCACCTGCCGTTTGATCCGCGTGGTTATAACTGTATAGACGGCTGAGCTATAATTTCCCAAGCATCCTGGTCTCCCCTCACATGCCACCTGCCCACCCAGGCCCCCAGCTTTTTTAAGTTCCAGTACACCTGCATGGCACTGCCCGCACGTGGGCCCACGCGCACGCACACACACACACACACACACACACACCCCAAAGTGGACACAGCTCCTCAAGGAAGCCAAGGGAATCAATAAAGCAAAACACCATGGAAGAATCATGAGACCCTTGTTCTTAAAAATAATAAGTCTTTTCCAAAAGAGGCCAGCACCAGGAGCACCAGTGAGAGCCAAATGACGTCTGAGCAATCCAGCCAATAAATTAATTTCGTGTGGAAAAAAACCGGGTTGGCCCTGCATTAATAAAGTGCCTGCCGACATAAAGATCTCATTACAAAACAGACTTCCCTGGCAAGGTTCTCAGCTGAAGCTGTTTTGGATTCGAGCTTCTCCTGGGTCCCCTGTGCCTAACAAAGATTCCACATCAAATGCAGAAAAGATGGCCCCGTCTAGACATCCTGCTGCATATAAAAAACACACAGCCTTCTCCTCAGGCATGCAGAAGTGAGCCCTGTGGAGTTGTTCCCAACCCCGGCGCCAGCAGCCCGCAAAACTGGAGAAGATTCCACCTTCGGACCAAGAAGGGCTTTTGCTGTTGTGATTCCGAAATAGCACTCAGGCTTTTGGTGGGAACTGGTTTAGGAGCTTCCAGAAGATTCCGAGGACTCCTAGTGAAAACTAAAAGGGGAAGTTTTCGTTGTCGACCGCGCAATCCCCGGGGGACTAGGGGCACATCCATGACTCACTGATGAACTGCAGACCGCCCGAAACCAAACTTTACAGTAATTCAGCCAGGGCTGAGCTGAAGTGTCCCTCGGACGTGGCCCAAAAACAAAACCTGTGTAAGAACGTGAATAATATAAACAAGGAAGTGGGGTGGAGATCTAGTTAATCTCATTAATAACAATAATGCCGAGTGGACGCCTGCTCTGGGCCAGCAGAGCACAGGTGCTAGGAGCTGGGTGCACAGCGGTGTTAAAGCAGGTGAGTGTCCCATGCACGTTGTAGTGCAAAAGCCAGACACGGCCCAGAGAACACAGGACTGGCGCCAGACTGCTGCTGCCACCGTGCCCCTCTCCACCCTCACCCTCTACCAACCTCACCAGGAAACAGCCACAGGATTTAGCTGCCCTCGGAACACAGCCCTGCCCCTCCCTGTCTCTGAAAGGCCCTTCTCCCAGCCTTTGTTCAGCTGGCTGTTCACACATCAGCTCTCAGCTCAAATATCACTTCCTCGGGGGCCACCCCAATGCTTGAAGAAAGCCCATCTTCCTCCCTCCCCCAGCCCACACTATTTACCCTGTCTATGTCCTCCACATGGCATATTAAGGTCTTGCACACTTATTTTCACAATCTGTCTCTCAGGCCAGATTGCCAGCAACACAGGGACAGGAAACTTCCCTGCCTTGCAAACCTCTAAAAACCTGGTGAGCACAGAGCACCTGGCACATGGTAGGCACCTGGAAGATTCTTTAAAACTCCAAAAGCAATGCTAAGCTTCTGAGATAACGTAGGCAGTAAAGATGCCTGATCTAACAGGGTGGGCGGGAAAGACTGCTCTGAAGAGGTGACAGATAAGCCAAGACCAGAGGGATGGTGTGGGTCGCTGGGTACTGTGAACAAAGGTTCTAGGGCAGAGGAGAAAGCCACGTGTCACAGGGGTGTCCAAGAAGACAGTTGAGCAGTTTCTTGCAAAACTAAAAATACCCTTCCCATGTGATCCAGGGATCGTGCTCCTTGATATCTACCCAAAGGAGTTCAAGACTTACGTCGACACAAAAACCTGCACACTGATGTTTACTGCAGCTTTATTCACGATTACCAAAGCTTGGAAGCAAGCAGGATGTGATAAATAAACTATTGATAAATAAACTGTATGAATGTTACATTCAGACGATGGATGTCATTCGCTGCTAAAAGGCAATGATCCATCAAGCCATGATCTGGAGGAAGCTTAAATTCATATTACTCAGGGAAAAGAAGCCGATCTAAAAGGCTACATACTGAGTGATTTGAACTATATGACATTTGGGCAAAGATAAAACAATGAAGACAGTAAGATTAGGGGTTGCCAGGGATTGGGAGGGAGCAGAAAGGGATGAAAGGCAGAGCACGGAGGGTTTTCAGGGCAGTGGCAATGCTCTGTAGGATACTATAATGATGGATACATGTCATTATGCATTTGCCCAAACGCAGAAAATACACAACACCAAGAGTGAATTCTAAGATAAACTATGGGTGACCACGATGTGCCAATGTAGGTTCAACTTTGGTAGGAACTATACCATTCTGGTGAGTGATGTTGACATTGGAGGTTATGCATGTGTAGGGGTAGAATGTACGTGGGAAATCTCTACATCTTCCTCTCAATATCACTATAAACCTAACACTGCTGTCTGGGGTTTGGGGGAGACCATTTATGGCTATTTGGGTAGGGAAGAGACTATAAGGGGACAAGAATACAGGCAAAGAGACAAATTAGACACGGTAGCATCATCCAGGTAAGAAACAAAGGGGGTGTGGGGACTGCGAGATGCATGATGAAAATGCAGAGAAGTGCATGGATTAGGGTATGCCTTAAGGTAGACCCTGCGAGCTGGGAAAGTAGGAGTCTAAGGAACTGTGGGGGTTAAGAACAACAACCAGTGATTGGTTTCAGCGATATGATTTGTAAATCATATATCTGATAAGGGCTAGCATACAGAATATATGAAGAGCTCTTACAACTCAACACCAAAAGACAAACAACCCAGTTTTAAAATAGGCAAAGGACTTGAATAGCCATTTCTCCAAAGGAGCTATACAAATGGCCAACAGACACACGAAAAGATGCTCAACATTATTAGTCATGAGGGATGTGCCAATCAAAACCATAATGAAGTATCACTTTATACCCACTAGCATGGCTATAATAAAAAGTGTTTAATTGAAAAAAAAAAAAATGACAAGTGTTGGTGAGGATACATATCCTTGTGTGTTGCTGGTGGGGGTATAAAATGGCACAGCCACTGTAAAAAGTTAAATTCATTTCCAGGTACATACACAAAGGAATTAAAAACAGGTGCTCAGATAAATACGTGTACATGCGTGGTCATAACAGCACCATTCACAATAGTCAAAAGTGAGAACAACCCAAATGTCCATCAATAACGGACAAATGGATAGACACATTGTGGCATACGCATCCAATGGAATATTATTCAACTGTAAAAAAGAACGAAGTATCGATTCCCGCCACGGTGCGGGTGAACCCTGAAACGTCATGCACAGTGAAAGAAGCCAGACGCAAAAGTTCGCACGTTGTGATTCCATTTGTATGAAACATCCAGAATAGGTAAATCCATAGAGACAAAGTCAGATGGGGAGTTGCCAGGGGCTGGGAGCAGGAAGGAATAGGTATGGGGTTTCATTTTGGGGTCTGGAAATGTAGACGCAGGGTGCCACTGAATCGCCCACTTTAAAATGGTTTAATTTTACACTACGTGAAACACACCTCACAAACGCAATCACAAAACAACAAAGGGTAACACCCAGGTTTGGGAAGTGAGCAACGGGGTGGAGACATGTGTCACTTGCTGAGATGGGGGAGACTGGGAAGAAAGATTTAGAGTTTCAGTATCGGACATGTTACATGGAGATGCCGGGCTGTCTGAAGAGAGCTTCCAAAGAAGCAGTTGGAGATGGGGATCCAGAGCTCAGAGGAGGAGGGAGGGGAGAGGAGGAGGGAGGGAGGGAGGGGGGGAAGGAGGGAGAAACCAGAAGACACCAGCTGACAGTTTCCAAGTGTGGCAACATAGTGGCCACCAGGAGGGGCAGGAACAGAGCCAGTTCCCAGGAGTTAAAAAAAAAAAGCGAGTGGGAAGTAAAGATATGAAGATAGCATGTATACACAATTCTTTGTAAGCTTTCACAAGCCTCCACCTTTTTTAAGGGGATAAAAAAATAAAGAAATGAGTAGGGAAGATAGGAGGTCAGGAATGAGGCTTTTAAAAATACAGGAGATAACGCAGCCTGTTTAGAAAGTAACCTGGAACAGCCAGGCCATGCTGGGCTGTGCAGGCGAATGGAGCGAAGGTGAACAAGCAGGGTTTCAAGAGAAGGGGCAGGAAGAGAGAAGTGGGGCGTGGGGTGCAGGGGCAGGGGGCAGGGGTACCTGAGCAAGTACTTTGTAGCAGGTTGGAGGTGCCAGAGACGAGGTCATTTGTGACCTACGGCTTCGGACTTTTCAGTGAAGGACAAGGGACAAAGCGTAGCCAAGACGGTTAGAGGCGGATGGGCAAGACAGAGACACCAAGCGGGGGGCATAGCTAACGCCGCTGAGAGAGAAACAGCCGACTCATTATGATGAATCCCACTTCATAAAGCCTCCATCATATCTGATCTCCACAATCACCTCAGAAAGCAGATAGAACAGGTATTAGAAGCCCATTGCACAGACGCAATAAATCAGAAGGGTAAAAATGTGAACATAAACACCAGAGCTCCAGATTACATCCCAAGCTCTTCCCTGCGCAGGGGGTAAAGCCGTGCGGAGCCTCAGTCCCCTCCGGACAACTGGCGGGGCCACGACAGCCAGTCATGCTAAAGCCAGTCCCCTCAGGGCCACACCACCCAACATCGGTCACCTCCAGGACAAATGTACAGAGGAGGACACACACTCCTCAAAAATGCTTCCCCAGACGAGGGTCCCCCTCCTCTCTTTTGCCAACAAGCCACCACTGTGCGGGTAGATGGCAACGCGGGACCCGGCATCTATCAGCAACACTCATCCTTCTGCTCTCTGTCTGAATCCAAGGAACAAAAACCCAAAACGCGGGGTTGTTGGAAGTTTGTTGGTTTTGTTTTTTTAACTAGAAAAAGATCCCATGCTCATTAAAGTCTGTTTTTGTGCTACCAGCACGTGCTGGTGGTCTCCTAGACGTGACATGGTGATGAAAGTCTGCTTTGACCCACAAGAGTTCAAGAATTTCGGGAGGAGTTGGAGGTTAGGATCTGGGAACTGAAATCAGCCTTGAGAAAGGAGCCAGCGCTTGGGTAGGAGGGACACAAGCCCTTCACCTCCTCCGTCTTTGCTCAACTGTCATCTTCCCGACAAGGCTCATGTTGCCCACCCCGTTTTAAATTACGCACAAGCCACACCACACACCAGCTCCCAGCTCCCCTCACTCTGCTTCTCTGAAACGGCACTTACACCTTCCAGTATACTGTCTAATTTATCTCTTTCACTAGTGCATGTCGAGTGCTTGGAACACGGCAGGTGCTCAATAAATATCTGTTGAGTGAATGAATGAATGAATGAATGGGAACAGCTTCCTCGTGTTCCATGAGTGTGTCCCCTGTAATTTTAGGTATTTTGATCTGGATGGGTGGTCCTGTCCTAATCGTGAAGGAGGTCCCCAAGCTTCTTCTGGTCACATAAACCTATCGGTAAAACATTTGGCCATGCCCTCCAATACATGAATAATGTATTCATGTTTTGCTTAATTATATATGTATTACTACATGCATAATACACCATGCATATTTTCACTACCCACAACTTTGTTAAAATTAATGTAAAATAAAACAAATACTAATAGGTTATATTTTATTCGAGCATCAAAATAGAGCAGCTTCTTCTAGACTTACAACACTACCCTAAATAATAACTGAGCATGTGTTATGTGCCAAATACAGGCACGTGTTGTTACAGTTACTACGATCACCCCCCCCCCCCACCACCACCACCACCACAGCCTTGCTAGGTCCGTTACTATCCCTGTTTAATGGCTGAGAGGACAGAAGCTCAGATAAGTTACTTGATCTGAGTCACAGTAAGTGGCAGAGCTAGGATAAAAACCTAGGGGTGCCTGAGCCCCCAGCCCATGCACTACAGGGAGGAGAGAGAGACCCCACCCTTAAGGCAGTTAGTTAAAGGGAAGCAAATCAAAAGCAACACAGCACATGTTCCCACCTCACCACCCCACCCTCACGGACACAGCCAAAGCCAGGATCCCTGGACAGCTGAGCCACGCCTCCTGGAACGAGCCATTGGTGGGTCCAGGAAGTGCCCAGATTCATACCCTGCCGACCAAGGCTGGTTGCACAGGCCCTCCGTGCTCATGCTGACTCCAGAATCCCAAAATTCCCAAGACATGGGCAGGGGAAGCGATCAAATTAAGAATTGAGCTGTGCCCAAACTGTCTATTCCCAAGGTGACCTTGTGTCCCAGTTGGACGGGGACAGTCTCTATTTAATCCTTGCACTTTCAAAGTTTTTATTACATCCTCTTTCACTCTCTGGAGTGCCCTGGCCTGGACAAGAAATTATATGGTCACCCAGTCTATACCCGGGCTCAGCACATGCCAGACTGAGCCCAGGAGTGGCTCTGATTGGGACTGACAATGCTGTGACTTCTCATATCTAGGGAGCAACCCCCATGCTCCCTAAGGTCAAAGCAGCAGGCCTCCCATGAGCAGCAGCTACCTCGAGAATGCAAGGTGCACCTGGATGGAATTCACATCCGGAACCCCGGACAGTCTATGCCGCTGGACTTCATATTCCACTGATCACCCCACATCGAGAGCCCAGCCCAGCCTTCAGCCTCACTCAGACCTCACGTCAGTAGGGAAACAGCATCACGGGCATCAGCAGGAGGTTTCCCCAGATGCACCAATACAGGTGATCAGGGCCTTGTCTGATCAGTCAGATCCGCCTGACCAATAGAACCAGGCAGACACCTGCTGTGGCACCCTCGAGCAGACCCCATGCCTGGGGAAGGATAAGAAGAGGGAGGTGTTGGATCAGCAGGAGTCAGGGCCACCCACAACAGAACCTCCAGGCACACGGAACTGCCCAGGCATCGTCAGGTGTCTCAGAGGTCCTTCCGAAGTCCCTTCCCAGCCGACGTAGTCCCGGAAGGCCGGCTATCAGCAACCCCCACCAAGGCCTTTGGCACAAAGCCCAGCCTTCAGGAGATGCCCCCAGGAAGAACGTCGGAGACCCGTCTCCTAGGTGAAGAGAAGGGAATCCCACCCAAGTGTGTGAGACAGGACCAAACAGTCCCCAGTGAGGTACACCCGCCTGGAGGCTGGAGCTCCACCAGCCAAAAGTGAACATCGCTCACTGTCAGAAATATCCCCTGAGCCCTTCACAGACTCCCTGGGCCCTGAGACGTGCCAAGGTCAGCACTTCAGCTTTTTTTATTGTCTTTGCCTCCTGGCCGTGGTCTCCTTCCTGCTGCAGGGGAGGCAGAGGCAGTTTGAGGGAGCAGTGGGACAAATAAAGGGATTTCTGTCCCTTCCTGGGTTTGACGTTGGTGGGAAAAGGCACAGAGGGGACCCAGCTGCCCTTTAGCAAGGGCTGACTCCTTGCCTCAGAGCACAAGCCCTTAACCAGCAAAAACAGACTGAGCTGAGATCCAACACTGTACAGCATAATGATTCTCCAAACTATGGGAAATGTTGACATTATCCTTTTTTTTTTTTTTTTTTTTTGTTTTTTTTTTTTGTTTTTTTCTTTTCTCCCCCCCCCCCCCCCCAGACCAGAAGGCTCTGCCACCCCCTTGGTCATGAGGCGTGCCTGGCCAGGGCTGCACTGTCTTTCGGCCTCGGTTTCTCCATGTGAACACTCAGAGTGCCGTCCTGGATGGCTCTGCGATCGGACGGGCCCAGTGAAGAGTGACCCCGGCTTCCCAGCAGGGTCAGCCCATCAAATCCCACCTGGATTTGCCTCCGTGTCACAGGAGAGCGAGGATGATGGCTACTCTCTCTGCAGCTCCTTGGCAGTGTAGACCAGGCACTCGAAACTTCCCTCTTCAGTCAGAAAGAGCAAGCTCACTGCCAGGCAGTCCCCGAGGACCCAGGAATAAAGACTGAATAGAATCGGACCCAATGGAGTTCAAGGGGCATCAGATCCGGCTCAGATGCCTCGAGTAACTGCTGGATCCCACCTCCTGCTCTCACCTAGCAGCATGAAGGTAAGCAGGGGGTGACGGGTAAGGGTCATTCCCCAAGAAACCCACTGGCTTCACCTTTACCTGAGCAAACGGTTGGAGAAGGAGGGACCCTGTGCCAAGAGTGTTTATGCCCAGCCTGGGCATCTGAAGGCAGGGCCTGACTACCTGTACCGACTTTACACCTTATCGCAGGCAGCAAGATGTGGGCAGCTCCCAGGCATAAAGGGTTTTGCCCACAAGCAGAGGGGAGGTGGGCACCAGGGAGGCCTCCACACTCCTCAGCAGGTCAGTCCAAGGACGAGCAGGTGCTCAGGGGTGGAGGGTAAAGGTGGGAAACCCAGGTTCCCAGAAGCAGCCAGTCATTCGCCACTGGCCAGTGCTGGCCGTCGGAAGAGCTGGTCCTCAGGGCCCAGTCAGCCCCCCTTGGAGCACTCCCAGGCACAAACCTTCCCTAGACTGAAAACCTACAAATCTCAACCCACAGGCATTAGCCAACACTTCCGGCAAGCACTTGTCATTCCTCCCTTCAAGGCGTTCATAAGCCCAGAAGGGATAGATTAAAAGCAGTTATTAACATCAAACAATAGTAGGATCAATCCCAAACAGTAATAGTTGCTACGAATCTACCCTGGGAGATTGGATTATTTCCATTCTATTGATAAGAAAATTTTAGAACACTCACTGAATGCTAATGATAAGTCAGACATGCCCTAAGTACTTGTGATGATCATTTCATGTAGATCTCCTAGACTGTGAGAGGTCCCACTATCAAATGCATTTTGCAGATGAGGAGACTAGAGCCCAGAGAGGTTAAGACATTTGCTCAAGATCACACAGCCCATAGGTGACAGACAGAGCTCAGCCCTAACCTTCTGCTGCCTGGCCTGAAGGTCAGAGAGTGGAGATGGTTCCTGGGTCGTGTTGCTGCTCCATGGGTCCCTTCAGGGCCTTGAATGTTTAGTGGACACAGAAGCCCTGGGGCGGTGCGTGGTGACAAGCATATGGCCCCAAGGGCCAGGCGTCAGGCGCTGCTGTCGGGCACTGCACCGACGGGCACATCCGAGCCCCGGAGGCCAGAGGCAGGGGCAGCTGTGGCTGCCACTGCACCCCTGGTGGCCAGCACGTCAGGAAACCCACGCAGCCTATCAGTCCACCTTCCCCGCTCGAACCCTCCACGCGAATCTCGACTCTCCCCCGACTGTTCACCCCGGAGCATCAGCGGCCGACTGCACACGCCCCTCACACCCTCTCAGGGGCCGTGGGACATGAATCACTTCTCTCTGTCAAGGTTATATTTTCTTGTTTTAAAAAGAGCACCTATTCTTATTATTATTCTGAGGATGAAAAAAAGAAGTTGCCTCTTTTTTTGGCTTAGAAGGTGGCTGAATTTTTCAATATATTCATGCAAACGAGATATTTCATCTCATGGATTTTATCCCAGTTCTGTCTATGCACATTTTAAATAAATTAAGATGAAATAAATCCATTTTATTATATTACCCGGTGCCATCTCCATGAAATAATGCCCATATTTGTATTTCCTAAGGAATGTTGACGTGGCTAAAAATGTCGCAGCAAGTGTAATCTTTGAGGATTGTGCTGCCAGAAAAAAAATAAATCTAGGCCTTTGTTTAGAGCCTAGAGTGGCACCACTTTTGATTGAAATGGCCTGAAATATCCATCCCCAAAACATGGACAAGGCAGTAAAGTATACAGAATTGATCACCATTGGCTCAGAAACAAAACTGGTGTGCCTTCCTTTGTTTTCTTAACATCTGTTCTTTCCCTCCCAGCATAAACCACCCCACAGAAATAAATTACGCAGGCTCCCTTTTTTTTAGGGAAGAAGAAATAAGGGTTTGCAGCAGCCGTCCCGAGGTGCCCAGGCGGCCACCACAGGGCTCTCCCCGCCTCCAGCGCTGCAGCACTCTCTGGGCACCCGGACCGTCGTCCCCTCGCTCCACGCTCACCCTGACGACAAAAACCCAGCATCTTCACCTTTCCCGTCCTGCAGTGAGGGCAGGAATGGGGTGGATCCCAAGAGAACACGTTTCGTGTTCCCTAGCATCTCGTTCCCTTTAAAAGGCAAGCGGACCCACGTTGGTGACACCTAGGAAGTCACCATTGCTACAAAGACACTCTGAAGTCGGCCAGCACCCAGGGACAGGGAGAGCTCACTTCCTTCCGATCAGGGGATAAAGTGGAATCACAAAAAATGGATGACACTGAATGATAGCCCAGCCTGTCAACAGCCGGAGCCATGCCAGACCCTCCCACCCTTGGCCGCGGTTTTCCCAGAACTCGGAGCATACGGAAGAGGCAGAAAAAAAAAAGGAGAAGGGGCAGCCACTGGCTCCAGTGGAAAGCCCTGGACCCTCTCCCTGCTCCTTCCTCCTCCACATTCCTTTCTCTGCCCCTCCTGACATCTCACTCCTGCCTGGCTTCCACTCCACACAACGGATGGGTGGACAGACAGGCAGACTAGACAACTGTAGCCGGCCCAGCTCTTTCTAAACAACCACTCCGGGTATAGTAAACAATGCTAATAATTGCTGGCTGTGTATACAGCGGGCAGGGGCCCCACACAGAAGCACACCTGTGATACATCAGTCCTCAGGGCCAAAACAGTGTCCCAACACGCCTGAGCATCACAGTTAAGGAACTTGGCTCTTTCTGTGACTGTGCTTGTGGGTATAATTCACATGCTTTCTGGCAAAAATAAGATACCTCATCAGAGCAGCCTGCCAGGTTCCCCAGCAAGAACCCAACACAAAATACAACAGCCCCACTATCAGGAGCCTGTTTCCCATCTCCGGGGGCTCCAGAACAGGCGAGGGCTTTCACTTGCCAGAGAGTCACCGCCGGTTGGAAAGACACATCCGATCTTGCCGAAAAGGGACCTTTTTAGGGGCAAGTATCGTATCCGACGTTGATAGGAGAAAATGCATCTCTACCCTTCTGGGAACATGTTCTGGCCCAGCCGGTGACAAATATCCTGAAGAGGTGAGCAGCCCTCCCTCCAGTAAACGCAAGGAGACTTGTCCTTCCTTTCCCAGGGCATTTTCTGGGATCAGCCCTGGGAAGGGAAGTGAGGCCCTCTAGCAAATCCCCAAACCTCCAGTGCTCAGGGAGCCAAGTGATACTCTGGGCTGGCCCCGCCTCCCCCACTGTCATTAGTGTCAATTAAGTTCAGCCTGACAGGCCACCTTTGACAAAATGCTAGAGCAACAAAGACATAAACAACGCCAAAGCCTTTGGAGTTGATGTATGGTTGCATTTAATAAACATTTGTTTGCATATTTTTTATCATGCTAATGAATATAATTACTTTAATTTATGTCATCAAGCTATGATTCTGTTCTGATCTATACGTCACTTAAATGTGTAGTGTTAGCATTTTGCACACACTGGCAATTTGAAGAAGGGGAAGGCTTCGCCCCTCCTATGAGAACTTGTAGCAACCTTCCCCAGTTGAATACGCCCTTGTGGCGGCTAAACCCGGCGCTGCAGCTGGGGGGCCTGGCTTAGCACCCCCAGAAGGGTGAATAGGGTTTCCACTGCCCGGAAGCCCTTCTTCAGAAAGCACACATTCTCACTCCCCTGTAATCTCCCCAGGACGAGGCCTCTGAGTGCTTACCCCCCAGAACAGTGTTCGACACACAGTCGTGAAAAAAATATTTTTTAATCATATAAATGGCTTTATTGATTATAAAAGTAATGCACATGTATTTTAGAAAATTTTGAGAAAACATGGGCGATCACAAAGAGATTTATGAAGATGAACTAAACTTCTACTCTCAAAATATTTAGAAAAAACATATAATATATATGTAATATTATATATATGTAGTATTTTACATATAATATATATATTCTTCTAAATTGTGCTGGATATAGGAAGGGATATTCTTAGTAAATCAGAAGGCATGAAAATTCCCTGAAATATAAAAGGAAGATAGGATCTGATAGAAGAAAACACGTACTCAGAAAAGAACTATAGCAAATGATGCAAAGGCACCAGGGGTATGCTGGACTTGGGGCCAAGGGGCAGGGTGTTGTCCCTGGGGCACCTAAAGACCACTATTTGAAAACTACATCAGAAGCCAAGTGAGTCACCCCCAATCGTTTCTTACACATGGCCAATATGTCAAGCAGTACTCTGGACAGACATTGGCCTGTAGAAGAGGTCATGTTCACGAGTACCCGCTCCAGACAGGCAGAACAGTGCCTGGGTGACCAGAGCCCTCACCCGGAAACATGGGCCAGCTCTTCCCCATCCCACACACAATACATAGGGAAAGCTACAGAAAAAGATTAAAAATTAACGGAGACACCAGGCTTGAGACTTCTGTCCCCCCGCCCAGAAATACCATGCAACCAGGGGCACTTGCAAGGGATATCACACCATCACATGCAGCCCCAGACCAACAAGTGCTCCCCTCCCCCACAGGACCTGAGAGTCCCCTCACTCGATCAAAGATACCATGAATTCAGAGCACCACTGGCAAAGGAAACCCTGCCACAACAGTCATCTGGCCCTTTCCATATCCCACAGGAAGGGGCACATGCCACACAAGCACACATCCTCTCCTAGCAAGATTTACCAGATGTCCCAGCCTGGGGAAGCTTTTTCCCATTCAAACAGAAGCAGCAGGGATAGTGGGAGCCCCTGTGGGAGGAGATAAACCAAGCAGATCAAAATAACACCACATAGGCTCTGAAAATTAGACTGTCATCGGAACCACAGCCCACAAAAGTAGGCCAGAGCCTGCATGCCAAGCCTAAACAGGGTAACTGCCTGCTAAAATGAAAGTTTTAAATGAGTCCCATAGTCTTCTAATGGAATAGCCAAAATGTTCAGAATACAGTCGAAAGTCACCCACCAGATCAAGAACCAGGAAAATCGCAAGTTGAATGAAAGAAAGACAATCCGTGCATGCCAACGCTGAAATAAATCAGATATTGGAGGAGATAACCGGCAAGGATGTTCTACTGTCATAAAAGTGGTTCAATCAGCAAGTTTACAGTCTCTTGAAACAAATGAAACATTAGAAAAATCTCAGTGAAGAAACAACTTATTAAAAAGAACTAAATGAAAATTATAAAACTTTTCAGTTGACTTTTTCCAGTCAATAATAGAAATAAAAATCCTTCTGGATAAGCTCAATATGGAATGGAGATGAGCAAAAATAAAACCAATGAACATGAGGACTGACCAAGAGAATTTACCCAATTTGAATAGCAGGCACAAAACCAACTGAAAAAAATGAAACTGAGCTTCTGGGACCTTGGAAAAATGCAAGCTTTGTACCACTGGAGTCCCAGAAGAGGAAAACGAATGGGACTGAGAAGTGTTGGAAGAAATGTGGCCAAAAACTCCCTTGGCAAAAGATACAAGCTCACAGATTTAAAAAGGTGAGCAAATAGAATAACCCCCCCCAAAAAAAATCCATACTAAGACACATTACAATTAAATTTCTGAAACTAAAGATGAAGGAAAATATGAAAGCAGCAAAAGAAAACACACTACCTAGGAGAACATCAAGTCAAATGACATTAGATTTCTCATCTAAAACCATGGAGGCCAGAAGGAAGTGGCAGAAAGAAAAGAATTGTCAACTGAGAATTCTGTACCCAACAAAATTATCCTTTTGGAAAGAAGGGGAAATAAAGAAATTCTCAAAGGAAAACTAAAAGAACTTATCACTAGCAGACCTACCTATAAAGTCTAAGAAGTTCTTCTCATAGAAAGGAAACAACAAAAGAAGAAATATCAGAACATCTAGAAGGAGAAAAGAACAATGGAAAGACTAGAAAATGTGGATAAATACAATAGGCCATCCTTCTCATGAGTGTTCTAAATCATGTGTGATGATTGAAACAAATACTACAACACTATCTGCTGCCCAAGACAATATTTTTTTTAAGGGAAGACCTAAAATAAGTAAAGTTTCTACTCAAAAGATTACTCCAAATGGTAAAATATTGATGTTAGTAGACCATTATAGGTCTGTATCAATATTGTGATAGCCAAAGTAACAACTAAAAAAATGATACAAAATGATATACTCAAAAACACTATAAATAAATCAATATTAAATTTTTTAAAAAGGTTTAAATAACCCATAGAGAGGTAAGAATGGAAAAACAGAAATAGGAAACAAATAGAAAACAAAATAAAGTAAAATGGCAAGCATAGGCCCTAACATATCAACAATTAACTTCAATGTAAATGGTTTAAATTAACCAATTAAAATTCAAAGATTGGGAAGAGTGAATAAATAAATGATGACCCACCTATATGCCATTTATAAGTAACTCGTTTTAAATTCAATGACTTAAGTAGATTGAAAATAAAATGATAGAAAAAGATATACCATGAAAACATTAATTTCTAAAACACAGGAGAGGCTATACTTTTTTAAATTTTTTTAAAGCTTATTTATTTATTTTCAGAGAGAGAGAGAGAGCAAGCAGCAAGTGGGGAAGGGGCAGAGAGAGAGAGAATCCCAAGCAAGCTCTACGCTGTCAGCACTGAGCCCAACACAGAGCTCAAACCCACAAACCATGAGATCATGATCTGAGGTGAAATCAAGAGTCAGACCCTTAACTCACTGAGCCACCCATGTACCCCCTAAAAACCAGGAGAGGCTATATTAATATCCAATAAAGTGAACTTCAGGGCAAAGAAAATTATTGGAGACAAACAGAGATAAAATGATAAAAAGATCCATCCATCAGAAAAAAACATAATAATCCTAAAAGTGTGCACACCAAAAAACAGTTTCAAATATATAAAACAAAAATTGAAAGAACTAAAAATATAAATAGATAAATACACAATTACAGTTAGAAACTTCATTATGTATTCAGCAGCTGATAGAACTACTGGACAGGAAAAGATGGAAAAGATCTGAACAACACAATCAACCATCACATTCTCATGGAGTAATATATATATATATTATACATATATATATGTATATATATATAATATACATATATACACACATATGTATATATGTGTGTATATATATGTATATATACATACATACATACAACAGCAGAAAATACATATTTTTAAGGCCTCATGGAAGATTCACCAAGATAAACCACATAATGGGGCCATAAAACAAACCTCAACAAATACACAACAATTTAGATTATACAAAGTATGTTTTCTGATCATAACAGAATCAAAATAGAAATCAAAACAAAATGAAAAACAGAGAAAGAGAGAAAGAAAAAAAGAAAGAAGTGAAAATTTCTAAACATTTGGAAATTAAGTAACATACTGCTAAATATTCCATAGGTCAATGAGGAAGCCTTAAAGAAAACTACACTTTAAAAAACATAGAACTGAACAAAAACAAAAATACAACATGTCAAAATATATGACCTGCAGCCAAAGCAGTGCTGAGTGGAAAATTTATAGCACTAAATGCATCCATTAGAAGAGAGGAAATGACTCAAATCAATAAATCTAAGTTTCTGCCTTAAGAATTTGAAAAAGAAGAGTAAAATAAACCCAAAGGAAGCAAAAGAAAAAAAATAATAAATATCAAAGCAGCAGTCCATGAAAATGAAACAGGAAAACAACAGAGAAAATCAATGAAGCAAAAAGTTGGTTCTTTGAAAAATTAATAAAATTAATATACCTCTAGCAAGAATGACAAAAAGAGTGAAGATACAAGTCATTAATATCACAAATTAAAGAAACAATATCCCTTCAAGTCCTGGAGTTATTAAAGGACAACATGAGACCACTATTAATGACTTTTCCCCTAAATTCAACAACTGAAAAAAATGGACCAATTCCTTAAAAACCATAAACTATAAAAATTCAATTAAATCAAATATATAATGTGAATAGACCTATAAACATTATAGAATTTGAATTTATACTTTAAATTCCTCTTACTTTCAAAAAATAAAAATAAAAAAAGGAAGAAAAAAAGAAAAACATCTCTAGGCCTAGATGGTTTCACTGGAGAGTTCTATCAAAGATGTAAAAAACAATTTACATTGATAACATAAATTTTACACAATCTATTCCAGAAAAAAAAAAAAGAGAATACTTCCAAACTCATTTTACAAGGCCAGTATTATCCTGACACCAAAACCAGACAGAAACAGTTTAAAGAGAGAGAGAAGAAAATTGTAGACTAATGTCTCTCATGAAATTAGACACAATAATGCTCAAAAGTGTATTAACAAATTGAATCTAACAATGGATTAAAATAATTATATACCATGACAAAAATGACATTTAATCAAGATATTCAAAGTTGGGGTTCACGATTCAAAAATCAGTGTAATCAACCATTTTCAACAAGCTGAAGAAGAAAAATTATATAATCATATCAATCGACAATGAAAAAACACTTGACAAAATATAAAACCTCTTCAGTATAAAAACTCTCAACAAGTTAGAAACAGAAAGGAACTATCTCAACTTGGCAAAGAACATAAACAAAAACACTATATAGTTAACATCAAACTTAGTGACAAAAGACTGAATGCTTTCACTCTAAGATGAGGAAAAAGGCAGGAATGTCACCCTTACCACCTTAATTGAACATAATACTGGGAATTCTAGCCAATGTGAAAGGAAATGAAAAAAAAAATAGTAGACATACAGATTGGAAAGGAATAAAGTCATCTTTATTTGAAAATGACATGATTATCCACATATGCAATGCAAGTGCTTTACAAAAACATTTCTAGAACAAGATCACAGAATCAAAGATTAACACTGGGATTTTTATATATCAACAATGAACATGTAAGAACAAACATTGAAAACACAATACCACATACAATCACTCCAAGGAAAATGATACACTTAGTTATAAATGTAACAAAATATGTCCATGCTTCATATACTGAAAATTACAAAATGCTAATGAACAGAATAAAAGAATACCTAAATACATGGAAAGACATACTACGTTCATGGATGTAAGACTCAAGATACTAAAGATGTCAATTCTCTCCCAACTGATTTATAGGTTTAATGCAATTTCTATCAAGCTATCACCAAGGAATTTTGTAGACATAGACAAGCTGATTCTAAAGTTTATATGGAAAGGCACAAATGTTAGAAAGACTTAAAAAATTTCTTGAGAAAGAAGGTTAAAGAAAAGAGAAAGTATAAAAAAATAAATAAGGAATTACTCTATCTGATAGCAAAGCTTCAATAGAGTGTGGTAGATCAGAACATAATAAAGATCCCAAAAATAGACCCATACAAATATATGCAAATGATTTTTGACACCGCAATTCCCTGCTGCTGAAGCAAGAAAATCTCCATAGGCAAAAAACCGAGCCCTGATCTAAGCCTCTCACTTAAAAAAATAAAATAAAATAACTCAAAAATGATCACAAACTTAAATGTAAAAGATAAAACTATACAACTTTTAGACAATAATAGAAAATTTAGGGGAATCTAGGGTTAGGCAAGAAGTTCTTGGACTTTGCACCAAAAGAATGATCATGAAAGGAAAAAGTGACATGTGTCATCTTAGAAAAAATTTTAAACTTTTTCCCTGCAAGAACACATATGAAGAGAATGAAAAAACAAGCTACACATTGGTAGAAAACATTTTCAAACTACATATCCAGCAAAGTACTAGTATCTAATACGTAGAAAGAACTCTCAAAACTCAACGGTACAAAACACAAATAATTTCATTAGAAAATGGGCAAAGGACATTGAGACAATTCACTGAATAATATATGCAGTTGTCATATAAGCACATGAAAATGCAGTCAACATGTTAGCCACAAGGGAAATGTAAATAACAATCACCATGAGATATCATGACAACTATCTATCAGAATGGGCAAAATAAAAAAATAATGATAATATCAAATGCAGGTAAGGAGGCAGAGAAATTGAATTACTCATACATTGCTGGTGAGAATACAAAATGGTAAGCTACTCTGGCAGACACTTTAGCAATTTCTTAAAAACCTAAAGATGCAACTACCATATGACCCAACAATTACACTCTTAGGTATTTGTTCCGGAGAAAGAAAACTTACGTTCACATAAAAATCTGTACACAGGTGTTTATAGCAGACTTGTTTGTGATAGCCCAAACTGGAAAGAGCCCAGATGCCCTTCAATAAATAAAAGATTAAGCAAACTGTGATATATTCATTCCCTAGAATACTACTCAGCAATAATATACCAATTATATGCAACAATTTTGATAAATCTCCAAGGAATTAAGCTAAGTGAAAAAAAAGTCAGTCTCAAAAGGTTACATATTATATGGTTCTACTCTATAATTCTCTAAATGGCAAAATTATAGAAACAGAGAACAGATTAGTGATTGTCTGGACTAGGGCTATGGTGACAATGAAGAGAGATCCTTGCAGGGTAGAACTGTTATGTATCTTTTGGACTATTTCAATGTCAATATCTTGTTAAAGTACACTAGTTTTACAAGATATTACTATTGGAAAAACTAGGTACAGAGTACATGTGATCTCCCTCTGTTATTTTTTACAACTGCATGTGAATCTACAATTATCTCAAAATAAAAAGGTTTTTTTTTTTGGGGCGCCTGGGTGGCGCAGTCGGTTAAGCGTCCGACTTCAGCCAGGTCACGATCTCGCGGTCCGTGAGTTCGAGCCCCGCGTCAGGCTCTGGACTGATGGCTCGAAGCCTGGAGCCTGTTTCCGATTCTGTGTCTCCCTCCCTCTCTGCCCCCCCCCCGTTCATGCTCTGTCTCTCTCTGTCCCAAAAATAAATAAAAAACATTGAAAAAAAAAAAAAGGTTTTTTTTTTTTTAAGTTATAGCCACTTGGAAAACATTTTGACAGTTGCTTATAAAATTAAACATATTTTTACCACATGACCCAGCAACCCTCTGCCTAGGTATTTACCCAAGAGAAATGATGACACACGTACACACAAAAACCTACATGTGATTTTGCATCATCACCAACATTTAGAAACAACCCAAATGTTCATCAGCTGGTGAATAGATTAACAAATTGCAGCACATCCATACATGGAATTTGACTTACCAAGGGAAAAACTGTTGACATATACAACACATGAAGCTCGGTAGCCTTGTGGCTAGTGAATAAAGCCAGACTCTAAAGGATACATGTCGTGTGATTCCATTATATCACATTTTGGAAGGGTAAAACTATAGGGACAGAGAACAAGTTGGTGGTTGCTAGGGTAGAGGGAGCAGAGAGATTGCAAAGGAGCACAGGGGAAGCTCGGGGGTAACAGGAACAAGGCATATTATTGATGGCAGGGACGTTCACTCAACTGTCTACGTTTGTCAAAATTCATTAAACTGCACATCTAAAAGTATGAAAACATTAACCAAGAATCCTAATTATAGAAATACTGAGGCTACCCAAAACAACCAAACATTTGAGGAAACCTATCCCAATCTCTAAGGGACACCAAATGCAACAAATAGAAAATTAAGAAGAGTGTAAATTAAGTCAACAGAACAAGTAGAGGTCAACTGTAAACGAAGTATGAACAACATACCATAACATCTTCAGAGTAACTCGGAAATTGGTTATTTCTTTTTTTTTTTTTTAATTTTTTTTTTTAACATTTATTTATTTTTGAGACAGAGAGAGACAGAGCATGAACGGGGGAGGGGCTGAGAGAGAGGGAGACACAGAATCCGAAGCAGGCTCCAGGCTCTGGGCCATCAGCCCAGAGCCCGACGCTGGGCTCAAACTCACGGACCGCGAGATCGTGACCTGAGCTGAAGTCGGACGCTCAACCGACTGAGCCACCCAGGCGCCCCATGAAATTGGCTATTTCAAACAATCAGTTGGAGATCTTACAGAGGAAAATATGACCGCTAAATTTTAAATTTTTTTAATCTTTATTTATTTTTGAGAGAGACAGAGACAGAATGCGAGTGGGTTAGGGGCAGAGAGAGAGGGAGACACAAAAGCCGCAGCAGGCTCCAGGCTCTGAGCTGTCAGCACAGAGCCCATGGCGGGGCTGGAACTCATGAGCTGTGAGATCATGACCTGAGCCGAAGTTGGAAGTTCAACCAACTGAGCCACCCAGGCACCCCTTGACCACTAAATTTTAAAAGAAAAAAATTCAAAAATGGGTTAACTAGAGAATAGAGACACTTGAAGAGCACAATGATGCACTGAACTGCTGATTCCCGGAATAAAACACAGGGGGGGAAATGACAGCAAGAAAAAGAAGGAAGCCATTGATAGAGACTTGGAAGGTAGATCCAAAAGTTCTAAAATCTATTTAATTCCAGAGAGGAAGCAGAGAATTGAATGGAAGAAAACAAAAGTCAGAGAAATAACACATGAAAATTTCCAAGACCTGAAGAAAAACATCAAGTATTTAGATAGAAAGACTCCGTAACTACTCAGCAGAATAAAAGGGGATAAAATTGTAATTAAAATTACACATTTTGTGAAATTCAGAGAACCAAGTAAAAGAACGCTAAAAACTTCCAGAAAAAAAAAAAAAATGCTACCTGCAAAAGTACAAGGATCACAGTGGCACCTGATTTCTTTCCAGCAACTCAGAGTAGTGAACAGCAGTATCATCAAACTTCTGAGAGAAAATTATACTGAATTTACATTTCTATATCCAGCCAAAATATCAGGCAAGCATTCAGGCAAAATAAAAGCTGTTTAAGTCATTCAAGGATTCAAAGTTTGTCAGACACAAGCCCTTCCTGGAAGAATTATTTGAAGATATATTGCAGTGAAGAGAAAAAAAGAAAAAGAAAAGAAGACTCTAAGACTATTGGGAGTCAACAATAGCTCTCAAGGAAATCAGTAAAATTGATAATTGAGGCATTTAATTGAAAGAAAATTAAACAAGCTTGGAATAAAATCTCAATTGATAAAAATACTGAAGGTGGCAGGAAACAGTGGGAGAAGGAGTCGTGAAGCAAATAGTAAGGAGATCTCAATTAGTTCTAAATACCGAACGAAAATGTAATGAATATTTTCAGAGCAAATACAAATAACTTTTTTAAAGATGTCTTCACTGCCAAACGAGTGGAGGAAATATATGTATGTATATGTGTAGGAAAAGTCTTGTCGGGCTGCACACCACGCTGATAACAATGAATCCCTGTGGGGAGGGCGGAGGGGAGGAGCAAGGAATTGGTCCGAGGGGCTTCAGCTTTATCTGTGCCATATTCATTTTTTTTAATGTTTTATTTATTCTTGAGAGAAAGGGAGACAGAGCATGAGCGAGGGAGGGGCAGAGAGAGAGGGGGACACAATCCGAAGCAGGCTCCAGGCTCTGAGCTGTCAACACAGAGCCCGACGTGGGGCTCGAACCCACGAGCCATGAGATCATGACCTGAGCTGAAGTCAGATGCTCAACCGACTGAGCCACCCAGGCAACCCTGTACCATATTCATTTTTATAAGAATGTATTCATGTATTGGTGTGACATTTAGCAAACAAAAGTATCAATATAAAGTGCAGAGAGAATGGTAAATGTCATCTCTGCCCAGAGATCATACATTTTAACACTGTAGTACATTTTTATCTAGTTGTATATTTCACATACATAAATATATAGATATAGAGATACAGAGATAAAGATATAGAGATACAGGCTAGCATTATACATATTCACATGCAGAGGGGTTTTTTTGTTTGTTTGTTTTTTCAAAACCTACATACTCATAACATATTTCCAATAGATAGTCTTCAACAGCGTTATTTTTAATGGTTGAGTAATATTGCATACTTTGTATGTACCATGGTTTATGTAACAGTTTATTATTGGCTATTTAAGTAGTTTTTAATTTTGTACTAATTGAAGCCATACCACAATGAACATCGTTATACATGCATCTGTGTGCACATGTTTATTCCACCTGGCTAATTTCTAGGAAATGCATCACTGGATCAAAGAATATACTCGTTTTTAAGACATTGAGTCCTTATTGCAAATTGTCTTACTGAGTGAAACTTCACCAAACTTCCTGCAGCACTGATAATATTTAAAAAATTTTTGCCAACCAATAAGAAAAAACTGTTCAAATCTGCATATCTTTATTACTACTAAAGCTAAGCAATCTTTACATGTATTTATTGCCCATTTACATTTCTAATTTTGGTAATTGCGTGTCTATTCTCCTCGATCATTTTTCTATTTCTCATTAATCTGTAAAGGCTACTAATAAAGGATGGCTTTATCCATTTGGCACGTGTATTTTAAATTATTTTCACAACTTATTTAAACTTTAATTTCACTTGTAACGTTATTTGAAAAACAATTTATATTTTAATACATCAGCTTTTTTCCCTTGTGTTCTCCACCTTTGATGTCATGTTGAAAAGCCTGTCCTCACTATTAAATCAACATTTGCCTTTGTTCCTATTCTTTTGTAGTTTCATTTTTGCAATAGAATCTTTAATACACCTGAGATGATCTAGCTTTATGGTAAGGCTCTATCTTTATTTTTTTGTCAAATGATTAAATGATTCTCTCAATACCATTTCTACTTTCCCCACTGATCTTCATGTAATTCCACAAGAAATATTATAATACATCCTTTTGGTAAAAATCAAACAATCCAGACAAAGCAAAACTTCTCCTTGACTATTTAGGAAATACTCATTCAATCTCAGCTGCATTCTCTAATCAGAAGAATCAGTGTGAGGTATAGAAATCCAGAATATTTTTCCATCATAAAAATAGCTAACACCTAGGAGTGCTTACCAAACACGTCAGGCAATGCTCTGTGCTTCAGACGTTTTCATTGATATAATCGTCCCAACAGCCCATGACATATGCTACCTCCATCTTACCATTTTACAAAAACAAAACAAAACAAAACAAAACAAAATAAAACAAACAAACAAAAAACCTGAGACCAGGCTGTCTTGCAATGCACATCAGTAAAAAATGCACAGCATTATTTTCTTTTAAAAAGAGTTTGGGGGTTTCCTATCATACAATACATATTAAGTTGTAACCTATTTTTTTCAAATGTCAATATATCCTGGTTGTCTTTCCATATTAATCCATATAAATCAACCTCAAGTTTCTTAAAACTGTTATACAGTATGATTTACCACAGTTTATTTAACTCTTCTATTGATGTATATTTTGGTTGTTTCCAGCCTTTCATCATTGACAAGGCTACAAAGAACATCATTAATACAATTCCCTACACATTTTTGTGTTTTTCTTGGTTTTCCTTGGCCGTGTGGTCTGTGCATTTTTATTTCAGCAGATATTGCCAAATTGCCCTTCAAAATATCTGGACCAATTTATACTCAAGCACAGCATGAGAATGTTTGGTTCTTCATACCATCCCCTCAGTCAATAATGTCAATTCTTTTTTCAATATGATGGGTGAAAAACGATATCTCCTTGTGTATTATTTTGGATGCCCCTTATTACTAGTAAAACTGAGTAACTTTTTATACTCTCCTTTTCAGTTCCCCTTCTATGAATTGTCTATTTGTGTTTTCTTATGTTTTTCCTTTTGGCTTAATGGTTTGTTCCTTATTGATTTGTAAATTTTTACATTTATTTTGGATATTAATCCTTTGTCTTACAAATGTTGCAAATATTTTCTTTTTTTTAAATATATGAAATTTATTGTCAAGTTGGTGTCCATACAATACCCAGTGCTCATCCCAACAGGTGCCCTCCTCAATACCCATCACCCACCCTCCCCTCCCTCCCACCCCCCATCAGCCCTCAGTTTGTTCTCAGTTTTTAAGAGTCTCTTATGCTTTGGCTCTCTCCCACTCTAACCTCTTTTTTTTTTCCTTCCCCTCCCCCATGGGTTCCTGTTAAGTTTCTCAGGATCCACATAAGAGTGAACACATATGGTATCTGTCTTTCTCTGTATGGCCTATTTCACTTAGCATAACACTCTCCAGTTCCATCCACGTTGCTACAAAGGGCCATATTTTATTCTTTCTCATTGCCACATAGTACTCCATTGTGTATATAAACCACAATTTCTTTATCCATTCATCAGTTGATGGACATTTAGGCTCTTTCCATAATTTGGCTATTGTTGAGAGTGCTGCTATAAACATTGGGGTACAAGTGCCCCTATGCATCAGCACTCCTGTATCCCTTGGGTCAATTCCTAGCAGTGCTACTGCTGGGTCATAGGGTAGGTCTATTTTTAATTTTTTGAGGAATCCCCACACTGTTTTCCAGAGCGGCTGTTGCAAATATTTTCTACCAGCATATGTTTGTTCATTTGTCTATGGTGTTTTTTATCATATAAGAGCCTTTTTTTTTTGAGAAAGAGAGAGCAGGTGTATGCACAGACACACACACAGACACACACACACACACACACACACACACACACATATGCAGAAGAGGGGCAGAGGGAGAGAGAATCTTAAGCAGGCTCCATGCCCGCCCACCTGGTGCAGAGCCCAAGGCAGGGCTCAATCTCATAACAGTGAGGTCACAACCTGAGCTGAAATCAAGAATCTGACACTTAACTGACTGATATGAGCCTTTAATTTTATATGTACAGTGGGGCACCTGGATGGCTCAGTCAGTTAAGCATCCAACTCTTGGTTTCCGTTCAGGCCATGATCTCACAGTTCATGAGTTCAGCCCCGCATCAGGCTCTGTGCTGATGGCGTGGAGCCTGCTTCAGATTTCTCTCTTCCTCTCTCTTTGCCCCTCCCCGGCTAGCTCTCTCCCCCTCTCTCTCTCACATGTGCTCTCTCAAGACATAAATAAACATAATTTTATCTGTACAAATTCACAAGATTTTCCTTTGCATATTATGTACTATTTTTTTATTTCACTACATTTCTAGGTTTTGTTTTTGTGTAACATTTAGGTCTTTAGTACATCTGGAATTTAGTGAATAGTGTAATGTTAAAAATATAATTTTATTTTTTCCAAATTTTATTTTTTCCAAATAGTAACTAATTTTTTCCACACAATTTATCAAATAGTGTATTCTTGGGGCGCCTGGGTGGCTCAGCCGGTTAAGCGTCCGACTTTGGCTCAGGTCGTGATCTCCCCGTCCATGAGTTCGAGCCCCGCCTCGGGCTCTGTGCTGACAGCTCAGAGCCTGGAGCCTGTTTCAGATTCTGTGTCTCCCTCTCTCTGCCCCTCCCCCGTTCATGCTCTGTCTCTCTCTGTCTCAAAAATGAATAAACGTTTAAAAAAAGCATTTCTTTAAAAAACAAACAAACAGTGTATTCTTTCCCCTCACTAATATGAAATGCCAATTTTTCCACAAGTGAATACCTGTATCTACAGAGATCTGTTTCTGGACTCTCACTCCAGTGTTCTAATTAAATCTTTGGCACGAATCTCATTGCATTTTAATTATTACAGCTTTAGAATATGCCTCGATATTTAATAAGGCAAGCACACCTATTACATTCTTTTCTACATTATCTTGGCTTTTCTCACACATTTACTCTTCCAAATGAATTTTATAATGAGCTTGACAAGCTCCATAAAAATGTTGAATTTATAAATTAATTTGGAGGCAATACTATGCATTTACAATACTAAGCATTCTCATCCAAAACAATAAAATATATTTTTTCTATTTATTCAGGTCTATTATTCACCTTAATAATCTGATGTTTATTTCCATATTTTATAGTTTTATAGTTTTCATTGCTATGAAAATTGAGTAATTTTTTCTATTACTTTTTTATACTGGTGTATACAAGCAATTGGTTTTTATACATTTATTTGTATTAGGCCACTTTGTAGTATTTACTTACTAGTTCTAATGGTTTCTCAAAGGATTATCTTGTACTTCCTGCAGAACCTGGCTGCAAAAAACCAAAATGACATTATTGTGTCTTCCTTTCCAATATTCACATGCTTTTTAAATTTTTTCTTATTATATAGCATTGGCCAGGACCTCCAGTGCAATATTGAATATTTAGGAATCCTTGTTTTTCTCATGTTTTGAATGGAAGTATTTCTGATGATTTCACCACTGCTACAGATTTGCAGAAGATATCTGTACCTTCTTAATGGAAGTTTTCTTCTATTTCTCATGCACAAGAATATTAGGGGATGGCTGTTTGTTTATCATAAAAGAATATTTTTTAATACATTGGCTTCTATTAGGATTCTAATGTCAAAGATACACTAGGCTTATAAAATTAGCTGAGTATCTTCCTGATTCATAACAGAAGAATTGTCTATTTCTTGAACATGTGGTAGAACTAAATAGTAAAACTCTCTGGGTTTGATGTTCTCTGTAAAAGAGTATATCTTTAACTAGCTTTGAAGTCTTTTCAACAGAAATTAGCATATTTAGGTTTTCTGACTTCTTGAGTTAATTTTGGTAACTTATTTTTTATGAAATCATGCATTTCATCTACTTTTCCAAAGTTATTAATATAAAGTATCTTATAAAAGTTAATTCCTCTGTATCTATAATGAAATCTCCTTATCTCATTAATGACGCTGTTTATTTATATTCTTTTTTTCTTAATAAAATTTCAAGGAGATTTTATTGATCAATTCTAATGGCTTTGTTGTTCTTGTTTATTTTATTGATGTCAGTTTTTATCTTTATTATTGCCTTCTATTTTCTGAAGATTTGATTTTTTTTGTTATTTTTCTAGGATCCCGAATATTATTCTTGGTCCATTTGATTTCAATTTCCCTCATTTTCTAATTTATGCACTTAAGTCCATAAATTTTCCTCTGATGGCTGCTTTGGCCACATCTCACAGGTTTTAATATTTAATGCCCCAGTGCTTATATCTAAATAGTTGGTAATTTCCACTTTTTATTTCCTTATTAACATGAGACTTTTTATAAGTGTCCTCATATTTATGAGCATAGAGATTTATTTCATCTCTCCTTTAGTTGTTATTTTCTTATTTGGCCAGAGAATGAAGCCGATAAGATCTGTACATGTTTTAACTTGCTGAGGTTTCCTTTGTCATCTAATATATTATCGATGTGAGTGGTTTCTGTAAGTTTGTTAGTACTAGTTCTTCATTATATCATCTAAACCCTATGCGTCATTATTTTTGTTTACTTGAAAGAATCGTTTCTTTTAAAAAGTGTGAGATTTGTCCTACTTTAATTGCAGACTTGTCATTTTATCTTTGTATTTCTATTTGTTTTTGTTTTTATGTTTTCCAATGCTACATTTTCAAGGGCACAAGGTGCACAACTGATACATCGTCCTGGTAGATTTTTTTTTAATAATATGAATTCCTCTGTGCACTCTTTAATGTGTCCCCTCTGACTTAAAATGAATCAAATCACAAACTTTTAATACAGATAGGCTTATTTCTTGACTCACTGTTTCTCTCTTTTTATTTAACTTATTATTTTGGAGCCAGTATCATACTTTTGCCCATTGTGGCTTTGTAAGTTAATTTGCTATATAGATACGTATTGGTTGCTCTAATATATTAATTCATCCATATTAACTTTACATTTATTTTGCAAAATTCCCAAGAAAATACAATTTAATAGTTGTTCCAGAATAGAATTATTTATGAATCAACTCGAGGAGATCTCTGTATTTCAGTTTTCTGACATGAGCCTCAGAAAATTTTTATTTCTTTCTTTCATATGTGCCTCGCCTACTTAAGTTGTGTGGGTTCTTTTAGATAATTTACATTTTGTGTCATTTATATGAATAGAATGTTTTTACCCTTTTCATGGCTGTTATTACTACTTTAAAATATTGGCTATCTCTTGATTTCTATGTATCTGTTTTATAATTGGACATATTATTGAACTCCTTTATATGGTATAAGAGTAGATAACATTCTTGAGTTTTTTAATGTCAACATTAAATAATAATTGTTTGGATTTGGCCATTCCAGCATTTATTTCCCAATTGTTTTTAGTATTTTGGTTATAATAACCTAATTACTTAGACTTTGTTTTGTTACTATCACAAGAATTCCTCCACGTTTTCCATTTTAAGTATGGTATAGGCTGTAATTTTCAGACATATTATCTTTATCATGTAAACCAGGATCTCTCAATCTTGGCATTATTGATATTTTGAACTAGATAATTCTTTGTTGAGGGAGAGGGAGGCTTCCTGTGCATTGTAGCATTTTTAATAGCAACCCTGACCTGTACCCACAAGATCCTAATAGCACCACCCCCCAAATCACTATAATCAAAAATGTATCAGGACATTGTTAAACATCTCCTGAGTGCCAAACTGTCCCTGGTTAAAAACCACTACTGTAATGAATTCTCCCTCTTTTCTATTTTAATCAAAACTTTTGGCAGGACTGGATGTTGAACTTGAGCAAATACCTTTTTTACATATGATCACATACTTTTTCCAATGACCTACAGGTGTGTTAAATTTTTAATTAGGTGTTTCCTAATTTGGTACCGTCCTCACAAATGCTGGAATAAAGCCTTATTCGTCAAAATATACTGTTCTGTTCATATAAGTTTAGTGTTCTTCTTTCTCAAGATTGCTTTGGCTATTTGGGGTCTTATGGGGTACCATATGAATTTTAGGATTTTTTTTCTATCTCTGTAAAAATGCTATTGGAATTTTCATAGAGGTTGCATTGCATCTATGTGCTTTGAATAGTGTGGACATTTTAACACTATTCATTCTTCCAATCCATGAATACAAATGTCTTTTTACTTATTTGTATCTGCTTTAATTTCCTTCATTGATATTTTATAGTTTTCAATGTATGTCTTTTACCTCCTTATTTCTAAATATTTTATCCTTTGATGTTGCGGTAAACAGAATTGTCTTCTTAATTTCCTTTTTTAGATAGTTCATTTTTAGTGTATAGCATTACAACCAATTTTATGTTTATTTTTTTACCCCGCAATTTTGCTAAATTTGTTTATTAGTTCTAACAGTTTTTTGTGGAGTCTTTAGGACTCTCTCTATATAAGACCATGTCATCTGCATACAGGAACAATTTAAGTTCTTCTTTTCTGATTTAGATACCTTCTATTTACTGCCTACTTGTTCTGGTTAGGTTTTTCAGTACTATGTTCAATAGAGGTGACAAGAGGAGAAATCTTTGCCTTGTTTCTGATCTCACAGGGAAAGCTTTCAGTTTTTCACTAAGTGTGATGTTAGCTGTGGGCTTAACATGTATGGCCTTTATTACACTGAAGAACATTCCTACCATACCTAATTCTTAAGTGTTTTTTTTATCATGAAAGGGTAATGGATTTGTCAAATGTTTTTTCTGCATCTATTGAGATGATCATATAATTTTTCCCTTCGTTCTGTTAATGTGATCTATCACTTGGATTGATTTGCATATGTTAAACCATCCCATTTTGCAGGATTAAATCCCACTTGATCATGGTATGTGATCCTTTTACTATGCTACTGAATTTGGTTTGCTAGAATTTTGTTGAGGAATTCTGCATCTATTTCAGTATGGATAATGGCCTGTAAATGCTGGAGGCATCACACTTCCTGATTTCAAAATATACCATAAAGCTACAGTAATTAAAACAAGGCAGCTATATAGGCCAATGGAACAAAATAGAGAGCCCAGAAATAAACCCACACATATACAGTCAACTGATCTTTGATAAAGATGCCAAGAATACACAATGGGGAAAGGACAGTCTCTTTAACAAATTAGTGCTGAGAAAATTGGATGCCCACATGCACAAGAATGAAATGTGACCCCTTTCTTACACCACACACAAAAATCAGCTCAAGATGGATGAAAGACAAACATAAGATTTGAAACTACAAAACTCCTTGACAAAAGCATAGGGGAAAATTTTCTTGACATTGATCTCAGCAAAGACTTCATGGATTTGAAACCCAAAGCACAGGTAACAAAACCAAAAATAGACAAGTAGGACTACATCAGACTAAAAAGCTTCTGCACAACAAAGGAAACAATCAACAAAGTGAAAAGGCAACCTACAGAATAGGAGAAAAAATTCCATCTATCTGGTAAGAAGTTAATATAGAAAATATTTAAGAATCTACTACAACTCAATGGCAAAAAAAAAAGGAAAAGAAAACAAATAACTGAACGAAAAAATGGGCAAAGAACTTGAATAAACTTGAATAAAAATAAAAATGGCCACCAGGAATATGAAGGAGCACTCAACATCACTGATCATCTAGGGAATGAAGATCGATACAATGACCTATCACCCCACATTTGTTAGGACATGGAATTAGGAGGAGGAGGAGCAGGAGAAGGAGGAGGAGGAGGAGGAGGAGGAAGGGAAGGAGAAGAGGGAGAAGAAGTAGAGGGAGAAGGAGAGGGGAGAGGGAGGGTGAGGAGAGGAGAAAGGAAAGGGAAGGGAGAAGAGAAGGAGAAGAACAAGAAAAAACATGTCATCAAGGATGTCGAGAAACTGGAAATCTTTTATACACTATTGGTGGGAATGTAGAATGGTGCAGCCACTACAGAAAACAGTATGGAGTGTCATCAAAAAATTAAAAATTGAACTACCATATGATCGCACTTCTGGGTGTATGTCCAAAAGAACTGAAATTCAGGTCTTGAAGAAATATCTGCACCCCCATGTGCATTGCAGCGTTGTTCACAACAGTCAAGGCATGGAAACAACCTAAGCGTTCGTCAACAAATGAATGGACAAAGAAATTGTACATACAGTGGAATATTATTCAGCCCTTTAAAAAGATTTCAAAAAGAAACAATCTTGCCATTTATGACAACATGGATGAACAGAGAGGACATTATAGGTGAAGTCTGCCACTCATGGGAGGACAAATAATACATGATTCCACTTATCTGAGGAATCGAACATTGTCAGGCTCATAATAGCAGAAAATGTAATCATGTTTGCCAAAGGTTAGGGTGAGGAGAAAATGGGGAATTGTCATTCAATGGGTATAAAATTTCAGTTATACAAGATAAGCAAGTTTCTAAAGATCTGCTGTACAACATAGTAGCTATGGTTAAAATACTGTATTATGTACTTTAAAATACATTAAGAGGACACAGGTCATGTTAAGTGTTTTTACCAGCAAGTACATGCACACACACACACACACACACACACACACACAAAAGAACACTAGGAAATGATTGGAGGTGTGGATATGTTTAGTACTTTGATTGTGGTGATGGTCTCATGGGTGTGTGCATGAGTCTAATCTTGTCAAGATGTATATATTACATGTGTGCAATTTTTTGCATATCAATTATACCTCAATAAAGCTTAGCTATAGATATGACACATATATACATAAATATACATACAGATATGGAATTGATTTTTATGACTTTTACGTTTATGTTTACATGTGAGGTCAATCTGTAGATTTTGTTTGTTTACCACTTTTGTTGGGTTCGGTGTAAGATTATGCTTGATTTATAAAGTGGATTGGGATGCTTTCCATCTATAATTATTGCATGATCATCCTCTTCCCCTTAAGAGATTTAAATGAATTTCCTATACAAGCATCTGTTTTAACACTTTTCCACTTCCTTCCTTTGTTATTCAACTAGTCTACCATTAAAATTCATCACATAAAATTTCCTAGAAAATCACCCATTTCCACAACATTTCTATGTTAATATATACTATATTTTCTACCATTTTTTAACTTTTTGGAATACATGAATATTTCTTTTTTATTCTAATGCCATCACATGTGTTTTCTCTGTTTTACTTGAATAACTTCTCAAATGTCTTTATCTGATTCCCATTCTTTGACAATCTTCTGTTTTCTGGTTCACTAACAGTATCTTGTCTTTATCAGTATCTTTTTAGGTTTATCCTGTTGTCATTCTAATTTATTGTGAGTTGAATGCTTAATTCATATATTTTTACTCTATGTTAATAATTTGGTATTTAAAGCTATGTATTTTCCTCTGAGTATAGCTTTAACCAAACACCATGAGTTCTCATTGTCCTTATTTTTCTCATTGGTCCCTAAATATAGCTTTGGTTTCCTCTTTGAAGTAAAAGTTATTTCAGAGAAGTTTTAATTATTGTTTAAAATTACTAATTAAGATTTTCAATTACCTTTCTTCTTCCTTTTTAAATATTCATCCACTTAGAATTATTAGATGCTCTCTTTCTAGCCAATAAATACTATGTTTTGTGAACATTTCATGGGCTCTGATATAATCTCTCATTGGAAGAAACATCTCAGTTTAAGAAACAACTTTATTATTTGAAACCATCTAAATCTGTAGAATCTTTGCTTACAAAATCCACCAAATACCAAAAGAGATGTCTTAAAGTTTTCTAGCACAACTGTGAATTTTTCCACTTCTTCTCCTAACAATTTGCTTACCATATTTCATGCTAATGTCACATGGCTCATTAGGATCCATGAGTAGTTCAATCTACTAGACTATAAGCCCACGGAAGACAGGAATCATATCCTCCTTGCTTAACATTGAGTCGCCAGCCCTAGCTCACTATTTATTGACTAATAAATCTAAGAATTTACAAATGACAGCGCATCAGTGTAAAGGAGACATCATTCATCAATAAAAATAATTTCTCTGCTGCAGCTAACATTTTTACCCCCACTTCTCCTTCATCTGATGCTAATATTCTGTCCCCATAGTTTCTTACTTCGTTTTGCCTGGTAGAACTTGTATATCTTGTTTTAGCCATTTGGGGGGGGGGGGGTTATTTTTTGCTTTCTTGTGTTTCCTCTTCTGACTTATCCCTGATCAATGAAATCTATTATCTTTGTGATTGTAGTCAATAAGCAGTGATCCAGTTTTAGAATTCAAGTACTAAGTGGTTTTAAGTGCTTCAAAAGTGTTATTTAACCACTATATTAAACTCTGCATTTCCCTAATTTTTAAAGTTGGAAAGGAAATTGAGTCTTTCGGTTCTCCTTTTTAACACATTGTAGTTAGTACATTTGTATTCTCTCCCTCTAAACCTCATGCAATTGTTTTCTCCCCAAATGCTCCTTAGACCCTTATTAAATGAACTGATATTTTATATTTAGATTATTATTAATTTTTGCACTATACATATATGTATATTTAAAGATTTAACTGATCTACAAAAGTTACTTTTTAACATTTGAACTGTTTTTCAAACAACGTCTCAGTCACGCAGACTAGCATTTCCTAACTCATAAATTATACCTTGATGTTTGTGCTGCTTCTTCCAGGCAAAGACCTGGGCCTCTTTCCGCTTGCACCAAACCCTTGGCCCCAGGCCACCCTGGGTGCTGGAAGAAACACATAATTCCCCCTGGGGGGGTTCCAGTTCTCCATTCAGGTCAAATGGCTCTAGTATCCAAAAGACGCCTCTCTGAGAAAGCTGGTGTGTGGGATTGCTAAGAGCAAACCACATCAGAAGCTGGCAAAAAGGCGGGAAGGGTCTGGATAGGGCACCAATGGGGTCAGCTACACCAACACCGATGCAAGCAGCAGGCAGGCGCAGTGGCCCCCGGGGCCTCCAGGCGCCTGGGCGGAAAGAACCAGCCAGACCTTCAGCTGCCAACACCCCGCCCTGGGGCCTGTCCCCTCCTCAGGCAGGAAGTGAAGGTACAGGTCGAGGGCATGCTCTGTCATTGCCAGATTTTGCATCAATCTGCATTTGGGTGGAAGTTTCCATTAATGGGTTGTCATACCACCTGCAAAACAGAGAAAAGAAGGGCTCTTCTAAAATTTGCAAGTGTGAAGCGAGGGTGTCAGATGCGGGATGTGCGATAGGCTGAGCCCCGGGTTTACCACTTTATTAAAATTGTGATCGTTCACGTAAAGACTCAACCAGGTCACATATTAATAATTATCACTGACAATCTTTAACATCAGCCGGAGCCCACGAGTGAAGCAATATTACATCTCCCCGTCTCATTTATCTTACAGCTTATGGCCCCTCTGTGGTCAGCACGCTGCGAGCTTGGCGGACATTTAATTATGAGCACATCATAAATGTAGCTGACAAGGCAGAGGCTGCCCGGGGATGCTCCTGGCAAGGGGGTCGCTGTGGAAAGCACTGACTTGATGCACCCGACGACAGGGCGAGGCCAAAACCGCTTGTCCACGCTGTGCGCCTGCAGCTTCCTGAAGCCTGCAGCTGGTGAGGGGCCCCGGGTGGTGGTGCTTGTCCTCACGGGCCCCTCTGAGGGGTGCGGGCCACGTTGTCTTACAACTTGAGGCCTGCATGTTCTCTGCCTAGAGCACCTGGACCTCTGCCGAGCGTCTCCAACCCATGGGGGGTGAAGGGGGTGAGCCTCCAGCCCAGAGTGAGGGGGTGGAGGAGGGGGGGGGGCATCCAGGAAGCCCACCTCGGCCCTCCCAGCGACCCCAGCGTCCCCCGCTCAAACCATTCAGCTCGAACGGGGACAGAGGACAGCGAAGGTGCCGGGATCAGCCCACCCCTGCCCCCGCTCAGGCAGTAAGTGACCTTCCACTAAATCAGAAAAGGAGGATCCTGTACTGCCAGGGAGGAGGGGGCTTGGCATTTGTTCCTAGTCAGCCACCATGCCGATGGGATGGCCACCGCGTGGCACCAATAGGGCCACACCTCTCTGCGTGGCCAGGCGCCGGCCGCCCCCCGTGTCCCCGCCACCGTCCGCGCAGGGGCCGAGGTCCGATTCCGCCGCCGCGTGGAGAAGACAAAGCGTCTAATAAGGGGCACCGCGGCGCTGGAGCTCTGAGGGAAGAGCTGAAAAGTAGCTATCATGTTGGCAGATAAATTCTACACACAATTATTCATTCCTAGCCTCTTGACATGTAGATTAATGAGTTTGATAACCCAGGCTTCCAAGAAGTAGATTCCACTCTGTTCGCAGGCTCTCTCCCCCTCTACCTACAAACGGCACACGGGTCTATGGAGGAAAAACAAATCGATACATTTGCAGTAGCCATCACTGCTTTTTGTGATTGGAACCCTACGTCAAAAATATGATGTGTCTCGTCCTTCGCGGCCTGGGAGAAGCCAGGGCTGGCCGGGCAGACTCTGGAGGGGACCGAACGCCTGCAACCTTGGCCTCCGCGCGCATCCTGGGCCTTCCGTGGTGGGCTGAGCGCGCGGAGCATCTCCAAGTTCGGCCGCAGGGGTTGAGCCCTCAGCTGGGGCTGGAATCCTGCTGGACCTGACCCTGCCCGTCCCCACTTGGCACTGGGTCAACCAGGCCACGAAAGTGCCCTGCGGGAGAAAGAACACACAGGAGTGAGGCAGGCACTCCCCTGGCCGCTATGGACACTTCACTCAGGATCGGTGAACAGCCGGGCCCTTCGGAATTGAGTCCCTCCGACCTGAATGGAAATGCTCTCAAAGAGTTACTGGATCCACTGTGCGCTCGCTTATCATCATGCTTTGGTTTTTGTGTCGTAACTGCTGTCCCCTACGCCGGTCCAGGAGTGGGGGGAAAAGTTTGGAGATACATTTCAAACGTCTAAGAGCCGATTTCCTTGGTGGCCTCATTACCCACTTGGCAAAAGCTTCTAGATCCTAGCACATTGTATTTCCTCTTCATCGTGGCTGGTGTTTATGTTCTAAAAATAACACATGCTTTTTGCAACAAATTCAAACACTATGGGAGGAAACAAAATAACAAAGGTAATGTCTCTCCAACCACCCTCCCGCCCTTCCCACTCAGCCCAAGACAAATCGGGGTTGAAAAACTAGCGTGAATCTCTTGGGACATTTCCCTACACCTCAGTCTGTGCTGAGGCCAGTGTAGGGGGGAGGAGGAGAGTGTAGAGAGGAAAGTCTCTGCCCTGCTAGCTCCACCCTGTGAGGAAGTCTTGTTCCCACCCTCCCCCGGCAGGCAAGCCTCCCTGGGAAACAGAACAGACCTCACAAACCTGAACTGAGTGGAGCCTGGGCACCGGGTGGGCAGATTCGGGGTCTGTGGGATCTTTGTGGGTGCGGGGGGAGAGCGGGGACAGTGGGGGAGAGATCAGTACAGGCATTCTGCCTGGCACCTTCTTTTCTTCTACAGGAATAGGAATGAATGAGGCAGAAATTCACCCAGCTCACAAAGATCCAATGAGATTTTTAATGAGCGATATGGACCAGCTTGAGCATTTGTGGAGAGGCAACCTGCTTTCTGTATAGCTTCCACCCTGCTTCCAAATAGACAGCTGTAGGGGCGCCTGGGTGGCGCAGTCGGTTGGGCGTCCGACTTCAGCTCAGGTCACGATCTCACGGTCCGTGAGTTCGAGCCCCGCGTCCAGCTCTGGGCTGATGGCTCGGAGCCTGGAGCCTGTTTCCGATTCTGTGTCTCCCTCTCTCTCTGCCCCTCCCCCGTTCATGCTCTGTCTCTGTCTCAAAAAATAAATAAAACGTTAAAAAAAAAATTCAAATAGACAGCTGTAAGCGATGATACAGAGAAGGCCAAATCTCCCTTTCAAGCAGCCTTGAGCAGACTCCAGGTGTCTCAAATGCACCACGTCAGTATTAGCATCCCCAGGTTTAGCAAAAAAACAAAAACAAAAACAAAACTCGGGATGTGGGCACCTGGGTGGCTCAGTCAGTTAAGCCTCTGACTTCAGCTCCCGTCATGATTCACAGTTCGAGAGCGCGAGCCCTGTGTCGGGGTCTGTGCTGACAGCACAGAACCTGCTTGGGATCTTCTGTCTCCCTCTCTCTCTCTGCCCCTCCCCCGACTTGTGCATGTGCTCACACCCTCTCTTTCAAAAACAAATATTTTTTAAAAATTCAAGATGCCTGGTGGCATTTCAGTTTCAGACAAACAAATAAGTTTTTAGTATCAATACGTCCCAAATATGCATGACACATACTTATATTTTTAAAGTACTGTTCTTAAGTACGAAAATAAATCCTAAAGGAAAAAAAATTGGGATTAGTATGTCCCACGTGTATTTGAAACATATTCATGCAAAAAAAAAAAAAAAAAAAAAAAAAAAAAAATTAGCTATCTGAAATTCAAACTTCACTGGACATCCTCTGTTTCATCCGGCAATCCTATCCAGGATGTTTCTGTGAAAGTGCCCTGGAGAGAACCAGGGTTGTGACCGAGGAGAAAGAATTAAAAGCAAAACCGGGCTCCGAACTCGGGACAGCCGCACACAGGCACCGCCTCCGGCCCTCCACCCAGGCTCTCCCCAAACACTCTGCCTCCTCCTGGGCCCGGAGCCCACTCACTGGAGCAAACTTGGACCCTGATCCCAAGTAGATAGGACCCCACCACATCTGGATTCTGCAGGGGTGTATATGAGACCTGAAGCTGGGGGCATTCTCGGGCTGGATACGAAGGCGGGACCACAAAAAGATGGGGGCCCCCAGAATGCTCCTCGACAGATCCCTTCCTGCTCCCAGAACGCACAACCTTGGCACCTCCAGGCGACATGACTGGAGCCTTTTCTAGAAGACGGTGGAAGTTCGGAGGTCCTCCTCTCCCACCTGGCCTGGCAGCAATCCCAGAACAGAACAACATAATGCACTCGATGCGGTGGGGGGAGGGGAGCCAGCACTGCTTCCTGTTTCAAATCAATTATGGCCAGACTGACTCATCTTCCCTCATAGACCAGAAAGTCTCACATCCTGTTGCTTCTTAATCATATGGAAACCTAAATATAGACACGTCTGCAGAAGGACAAACCGGAGAAAACCAGTGTCCTCGTTCTCCCCAGGGAAAGCTTGATTCTCACCCCTCTCTTCTGAACTAGAGAGACGCCAGCCAGACCGGGTTCAGGACAGCGTCCTCGGCAGTGATCCTAGCCTGGTGGACAGGGCCAGTTACCCATCAGGGTCACAGCGACAACTCAACCTGGCTCCCTGTCAGCTGCGGTACCTGGGTTCTGCACACACCATTCGCTGCCCTCTGGACACATCTCCAGCCCCCGTCCCGTCACGATCGTGGCGTAGTGACAGGGACACAGGGCATCTCGGCTGCCTCACGGCAGAGTGCCTTTGCCGAAGAGCCATCTGCCCCGCGCATCAGCCTAGGGCGGGAGACTCCAGAGAAGATTCCACAGCACAGTCCTACTGTGCCCCCAGCACCACCCGTGTGCAGCCCGGCACCCGGGAGCCAGCAGGACCCCTCCGGCGACAGGCTTGCCCACGATTTCTGCATCTGCATGTTCCTTCCCTTCACCCAATTCTGGGAAATAGCGCCCAAGAATGCCTTTTGCTGGGAAACAGCTCAGTATCCTTCAGGAAGGGTCTTTGGGCCCCAGGGTTAGGAAAGCTGGGGGGAAGCAGTGGATAGAGCTGTTCCGAAGAGGACACAGACGCGGATGTGATAGGCATCAGTACAGTCCAACACACGTCAGCCTGTCTAGGAGAAAAGTTTTAGAAGAGATAAAAGTTGCACAAGACTAGCCACTAAATGCCTCTCCAAAGCACAATGACAAATTAAGCAGGAGAATAACGAGTCCAGGGGGAGGCACCGACAGCCCCACGTTCCCTAGAGCAACTGGAGTGGGGGCAAACCCAGGACTCCACCACCCGATGGCTGCCTGGCCCCGGGAAGCCAGCGACCTGAGCAACAGGACGGGGATAGCCCTCCTCTGTGGTGCCCGGAAGACGCTACGAATGTCCTCTTGGCACCCCTCAACTACAGGCCCAACCCTGGCACTCACAGCCCTCAATACAGCCCATAGTCTTATTTGGTTTGCCACAGTAGTTTGAGAAGATTTGAAATAACTGCCAATATTTAAAAATCGGGGGGGGGGGGGGGGGGCGCCTGGGGGGCTCAGGCAGTTAAGCTTCCGACCATCGATTTCAGCTCAGGTCATGATCTCACCTCGTGAGATGAGCCTCAAATTGAGCTCAAATCGGGCTCGGTGCTGGGCGTGGAGACTGCTTAAGAATCTCTCTCTCCCTCTGTCTCTCTGCCCCCCCCTCCCAAATAAATATTTTTTTAAATAAAATAAAAATAAAAGGCAGGAAATTTCAAAGGAAAAATCCAGATTTCTGCTTTCCCTTAACAAATCAGAAGATCCTGTGATCCTGAGCCTGTGACCATCCAGGTATCAAGAGCCACGGAACAGCCACCCACCTGGATGGGACACATGCTTACCACTTTCCCGTGGTCCCCAAACTCCCTATTGTGTGGTCCCTGGTCTGTGGGGCACCAGGGAGGCCCTGCCCGTGGCCCCCAGGACCACAGCAAGGACACAGGCAAACTCTGCCTTCCCCAGTGACCCCCTCTATCCGTCAGAAGCACCATCATTCTATACCATAGTCACAGGTTAGCTCCCCTGCAGGTCCCCAGCGGCCTGAGGCTCACCATCTACAACCCTCATAGCAGCATCAACTAATAAGACAAACAACTTCCAGAGGCTTGGAAACCATTTAGCAAATGATTTAAGTAAAAGAAACACTTTAGACAAACCTAGAACAAAGTCACACCCAAGGCCCAAGGCAACAGTGAAGGCCTGAGTTACACGCCCATTTCACAGACAGGGTAAACTGAGGTCAGAGTCCCATTTCCCCGACCATCCCTCTTAACTTCCAGGATAAATGGCCCCACCAATGGGGCTGGAGGGGAGGGAGGTTTCATCATTGTGTTAAGTGTTGCAAGGGGGGAGAAAGTTCTGATTGGCTGATTCAGGAATTGGGATTCTGGGCAGAGCTTTAGAAAAGGATAATGTATCTTTAAGCCTAGGTGCCCTTCAGGGAATGTATTGGATAAATGTCTTCTGAAAAGCCTGTAAATATTCCATCGCCTCACTGTCATTACTACCATGAAATGATAATGAAGCATGAAAGAAATATAATTCCATATTCAGATGACAGCATTAGCCTCCATAAGCAAACTGAAATATTTATTAGTAAAATGTTCAGTATCTACGCCTGTAATCTAAAAAAAGGACAAAAATGTTTTATAATAAAAAAGAGATTGAATGCAGAGGTAAAATCTGGTTGGCTGATTTTATTGCTTATTATTAAATCCTGGCAAAACAATTATTTTTTTCTTTTCATTAGTAAGACACCCAAATTAAAACTATGCCCTCCGGCTGCAAGGTTTACAGTAGTGATTAAAAACAAGGAATTGTGATGCATGGGGCTTTTGACAATGGCATAATCAAATTCATTCATATTGTTCAATCTTTCACTGACAAATATTTTTACAGTGAAATATACCAAACAAAGAATCACATACAACAACTATCAATACAGAGAAATTAGGAAACCTTGTTATTATTTAAAGAGTGAAGTGATACAACGTTGCCATAATCTTGAATACAAACATTATAGTGTAGTTAATTAGGGTAATTATTGCCTAAATTGTGCTTAATTGTCTTATAGTGAATAGGATGTGTGAATGAAGCTTTTTGAGCCTTTGACAATACGTAAGTGTCGCCAAATTATTTAGTTATAATTTAATAAGTTTTGATAGTATTTCCTCTAAGTCGGGAAGTACATCTGAATACAAGCTAAGCCATAAACAGGAGCCACAGGCCTTGACCTCTGTTTCACCTTATTGAAGAAGAGACATAAGAGAATCATTTAGTGCATCACAGAGCGCTCCCATACCCTGAGCACATTCCTTTAAGGAAAGGGGAGGAAAAAAAAAAAAAAAAAAACCAGGGTCTTTGAAGTGAATGAAAAATTAGAAATTCAAGTGACCACGATCAATTCTGAAACACTGCACAAAATTAATTACAGTTTTGCATCAGAAGCAAGAATGTAGATTTCAGACAGTCGGTGTCATTTATCTCAAGCTACACAATATACAAGGCGATTAAAAAGCCAAATCTGTCCCCACCTCCCAAGTCTGAGGCCTCTCGGAGGCTGTGAAGTACAAATGATTAACTTCAAATTATGCAAGGGATCGTGCAGACGCTTCAGCTTGAATGGAGTGTGTGGCAAGTCACAGAAGCTGGAGAGGGACAGATTTGTGGCTCTTTATCAAAATCCAGCCTGGCCACCACTGACGGAATCCAGATAAATTGCACAGAGATCTGACAGTGGCTGCAGAAAGCTTGCTCTGCAAAATCCAAATCTCTAATTTCTATGTGTTTTTAATTGCTTGCCTTAAATTTGCATTTTTATACAATTGGTTTAAAGGATTTATTCTACTCCATAGGCCACTCTGACCAGATAGCTCGCCATTTCACATGGAGTTGCAGAACCCTATCTTGGGAGCGGCGGGGCGGGTGGAGGGAGGGGAAGGTGAAGATTTGGCTTCTGAATCACCTTTAACAGCGAAGCTGAATGTCCAAAGGGAGGTCCCCTGCCCTCTCTGCCCTCAGGACTAGCCCAAGAGGCCATTGGCTTTCAGGTGGCCCACAGATGCCCAGAGCCTTTGTCCCCAGAAGAAGCTCCATGAGCAAATACCCCAGAAAGAAGCCCAGCCTCACCCTCCCTCCTTCCTCTGGGGCCCCACACTCATTAGCCCCCCTTTGGAAAAGGCAGGACGTGCATGTGTTCAAAATACATCTTATTCTGTTGTCAAAACTAAGTCAGTATTAGAAAGGCTGGCAGATTTTCCCCGACTCCAAGAAACCACACATGGTGTGTCACACACACGTACACACACACACACGTACACGCGCACACACATACACACAAGCTGGGTGGCTGCTTCATTTAACCCTGCATTCGTAACTGACTTATTAACACTAGAGATTGCCAAGTGAGAAACTGTCATTTTGAGATTTGCAAATTGAGCCTCACCTAACGAACTCTTAGATTCTGAGCAATTGGCTCCGGGTCCTGGTGAAATCCCGACTGCCCTCCACTGGCTACACCTTAATAAGCTGTCCCCGACTTAAGCCAGGTTCTCACCCACCTGCCCCTACAGAGTCCCCCCCCCACCCCCAGCCATCTCCCTGGGGATTTCCTAAGCACATCTGGAGATGTCGGGTCACAGAAGCTTCTCTTCACCCCACTCTTTCATCTGAGCAAGTCTGTTTATCCCAATAGTCTCGGGTGCAAATGGCTGCTGGACCCAGGAAGGTCACAGAAGGAGAAAGACTGCATTTGATAAAACATCTCGGGCGCCTGGGTGGCTCAGTCAGTTGGACGTCTGACTTTGGCTCAGGTCATGATCTCACAGTTCGTGGGTTCGAGCCCCGCATCAGGCTCTGTGCTGACAGCACAGAGCCTGGAACCTGTTTCACATTCTGTCTCCCTCTCTCTGCCCCTCCCCCACACCCTCTCCCTCTCTCTCCCACTCTCAAAAATTAACATTAAAAAAATTAAAAATAAAATTGAAAAACGCCATCTCCCACTCCCCCTTTGGGGAGAGACATGGAAACAGACAGTCCTTCACCACTGGAAGGAACACGAATGGTAGAAACAGCATCTGACCCTGTTCCCCCAAGTCAGGGACACTGGGGGCTGTGGGGGCCGTGGCTAACTTTAAACACGTGACCTTTGAAGAGGGCAGCTGTACCTCTGCTCAAATACACAGTGCTACAAAGGAAAGCTGCTGCACGTGGCCAGAGTCTGAATTTTTGATGAAAGCTGGAAATCTGGATTGTTTCAGAGAATTTCTTCATTTTTTAAGTGTTGATTCACATTTTTTAAAGTAAATGAAAGAACCACTCTGCTGGCTACATAAAAATACTCTGGGGGTGCCTGGGTGGCTCATTCAGTTAAGTATGACTCCAGCTCAGGTCATGATCTCGGGGTTCCTGAGTTTAAGCCCCACATTGGACTCTGTGATAACACCTCAGAGCCTGGAGCCTGCTTCAGATTCTGTCTCCCTCTCTCTCTCTGTTCCTCTCCTGCTCACAATCTCTCTCTCAAAAACAAATAAACATTAAAAAAAAAATTCTTTTTAAATACTCTGATGGCCAGGAGCACCAGGGTGGCTCAGTCGGTTAAGCATCCAACTCTTGATTTCCACTCGTGATGTCACAATTCATGAGTTTGAGCCCCAAATCAGGCTCTGCATGGACTGTGAATCCTGCTTAGGAGTCTGTCTGTCTGTCTCTCTCTCTCATAGTAAATAAACATTAAAAAAATTTTTTTAATACTCTGATGGCCAAATCCATCCCAGGGCCCCCAGCTTGTGACTTCAGGCCCACACCCAAGATGGATATAAACACTTTCGTTGCTGAATGGTTGTAAAGGAGCCATCTTGGAATTCTAAAGGGCAGACTCCCCTCACCCCCATGACGGTCAGAGGGACACTGGACTAGCAGAGCCTGAACTCCTCCCTCCCTTAGACTAAGCACTCCCCAACAGCCCAGCAGAGTGACCACTAGTGCTCATAACCTAGGAGGTCTTGTGGGCTTTGGCCCAACTCTGGGCCCATCCCTACATTGCTTTCAGGTTCTAGAACCAGCCTTGGTCCACTTTCCTTTGTTCAATCCTTTGACTTATGGAGAAGTGAAATAAATTCCTAAAAGCTATGAGTCCAAGACTTGCACTCAAGCGTGCAGGCCCCGGCTACCCCCACACCCTGCTGCTCCGGGAAGACCCTACCTTGATGTGTGCAACCCGGGCTTCCCCGGTCTGCTCCTGCCGGCTGGGCTGCATTCCCTCTCTAGACGGACTTGCCCACTGCCCCGAGCAGCTCAGTGGCATGTATTAGAGAGAGAAAGATGTGCTCAGCTACTGTGGGGTGCCCTCAAGCTGCCTCCTGTCAGTGCCCATCAGTAACCCTTACAGAGGGAGGGAAGGTGCTGAGGTGGGTCCGCAACCAAATGTCTCCCCAAAGCAACAGATAACTCACTGCCGATTACTAGCCGAGAAAGCACCCAGCCCCTACACTCTGGCTTCTCCCTGTCCTGGCTTTCCCAACTACCCAGACCATGAGAGCCATCATGCAAACTCGTGAGTCTCTGAATAGCACCCTGTTCATGCACTGAATCAGTTATGCTCCATCTTGGGCTGAAGACCACGGCCTGAACGTGGAATCAGAAGCAGGGAGCAGTCGCAGTGCCTTGGGCACGTCATAGGAGGTCAAAGCTTCTGTTGGTGCATCTAGAAGGGAAGTTTATACCACCTGCCTTACAGGTGCTGGAAGAATTAAATTTGCTGTTCACAGATGTCAAATAGAGTGAGTAGGGGCATCTAGGTGGCTCTGTCAGTTGAGCGTCCGACTTCGGCTCAGGTCATGATCTCGCGGTTTGTGAGTTAGAGCCCCGCGTTGGGCTCTGTGCTGACAGCTCAGAGCCTGGAGCCTGCTTCGGATTCTGTGTCTCCCTCTCTCTCTGCCCCTCCCCCAGTCACGCGCGCGTGCACACACCCCCCCCCTCAAAAAATAAATAAATAAACATTAAAAAACAATACCAAGGATGAGTCTTTTCTCTTTTCAGACTTAGGTGACCCAATGGACAGCACAGAGACTGGGGTCAGCCGTGAGTTGCAAAACTCCCACCCCAGGACAGCAAATGCAAGGCCCTTTTGAAATGAAATTGGTGGAAATCTGTTTTTCTGGGAAACTCTCTCTGTAGTAGTTTCAAGACGCATTTACGAGGCCCTCGTGGTGGGAAGAGAGGGGGACATAAGAAAATAAGAGTATTTGGGTCCAGCCCTCAGGGGCTTGTCATCTATTTACAGTGCAGAGACGGCAATGAGATTAAGCAGCTGGGAGGCCCAGGCATCCGAAAGTCCAGGCTCCTGGGCTCACAGGCTCCCCAGCCCCGGGAAACGATTCCCAAAGGCTTCTGCCAGAACCCTGAAGGGTGAGCTACTACTTTCGATGCTTATGTCATTTGAATCTCCAGAAAATAAAGGCTCACCATCCTACAGGCAGGGAGAGGCCCACTCAGGAGACTTGCACTCCCGAGGTCACTGTACAGGGCAGGAAGCCAGGTGTGTGCACTGCCCCAAAGCTGATACAAACCAGGGTGTTGTATCAACCAAATGAGATGACATTTGAGAAAGGGTCTTATGAACTATTACAGTCTTATAAACTTACTCCGGTTTTGTCCTCCCCCAAGGGATTATGTTCTATAAACTCAAGGTATTAAAGAGAAAACAGAAGGGTTGGCTTTGAGAATCTGAATCAGAGAGCTCAGGGTTTAGCAACTTAAGGAATCTTTTTTTTTTTTTTTTTTATGCTATCACAAGTTTGAGTGAGTTCAGGCAATATTTATCCACAGCATTTTTTTTCACTCTGCATCATGACTTAAGCTGCAAGAATTCACTATGTGAAATTAACAGAATGTCTATCTTGCCGTTGATTACACAAAATTGGAACCACCGACGTTCACGTGAATACCTCCAAACTAGCACTCCTGACAGGCTGGGGCTGCTGCAAATTAAGTTGAAGAAGCAAATTCTCTTCCAAGTAGGAAAAGACAACCCGCCCCGGCTGCAGAAGAGACCAGCACCCGCTTCGCCCTCTTGAGCAACACGCTTTGTGTATTCAGAATCAGGGTGTGTGGCCTTACAGTGAAGAAAGAGGATCAGAGAGGTGGAGTGATTCACAGAAAGTCTCACAGCAACTTAGTGACTGACCACCCTGAGACTGGAATGCCAATCTAGGGCTCGCTTTCTGCTCCCTAGGGTGGAAAAGCCCCTCTACATGACTATCTCCGTGTTCACGGGGGCTGTGCTAGACCTCGGACAAGAGAAAGGGCAGACGTCCTCAGGCCTGAGGGCAGTCCTTCCTTGCCTGACTGCAACTCCAGAACTCCTCGTGAGCTCCACCATGACTCAGAGGCATGCCAAGTCACCTGCAGGATGAGCAGGGGCCACACCGAACCTTCTCGGGGCCTTCAGCAAACACAGGGGAAACAAATCTCAAATTATGGGAAAATTTGCCTGAGCATAGCTGTTTAGAAGGTGTATGTGTGTGTGGTCATCTCTGAAAAACTCCAGAAGAAGGAAGACCCCATTTAAATTAGAAAGAGATGCTCAGAGATAAATCACAGGGTAATTTTATCAGTCCTGTCCTTGGCAATGCACCTTAGAGAGACTCTCGAAATGACAGTTCAAGTAGGGTGATTTTCATTTCAAATTAGCTATTGGATCACTCACAACCCGAAGCTCAGTCTTCTAGCAGAACATCTGTTGCCAGAAGCAATGCATCATATTGTTAAATAAGAGCCAAGTAGGTTTCATTAGAAAAGAGAATGATCCAGGGGTCATAGTGGGCCACTACTGACGATGAGTCAGGATTGGGAGGCAGAGTGGAAAGAAAATCACCCCTAGAGTCCAAGTCCCTACTCTGCAACCAACCTTGAACAATCCTGTCTCACGTCTCCATTTTCTTTTCAGGCATAAAATGGCAGTTGAACAATACCCCTTCCGTCTTCCTCACAAGGTTGGTTTGGGTGCTCAAAAGAGAGAACACGGGTGACAGCATCTGGAAAACCTGAAGCAGCACACAGGCATCAGGGGTTCCTGCTGACACAGTGGTCTTGGGGACCAGCAGGGTTATAAAGTTGACTCCTCTCAACATGACCTTTGACACTTGTTTTGAGAAGAAGCTTAAGAATATTCACAATGTTGAGGCGCCTGGGTGGCTCAGTTGGTTGAGCACCCGACTTCGGCTCAGGTCATGATCTCGCAGTTCGTGAGATCGAGCCCCGTGTCGGGCTCTGTGCTGACAGCTCAGAGCCTGGAGCCCGCTTTGGATTCTGTGTCTCCCTCTCTCTCTGCCCCTCCCCCACTCATGCTCGCTCTCTCTCTCTCTCTCTCTCTGTCAAAAATAAATAAACATTTAAAAAATATATATATTCGCCATGTAGAAGGGCACCTGGATGGCTTAGTCGGTTAAGCGTCTGGCTCTTGATTTCAGTTCAGGTCATGATCTCACAGGTCCTAGGACCGAGCCCCAGGTCAGGGTCCATGCTGACAGCACGGAGGCTGCTTGGGACTCTCTGTCTCCCTCTCTCTCTGCCCCTCCCCCATTCAAGCTTGTGCACTCTCTCTCTCTCAAAATAAATAAATAAACATTCTAAAAAAAGAATATTTGCAATGTGGAAGTTTTCCCTGTGTTCTGTCTTTTATCCTTTAAAACAGGAACTACACAAGTAACTGTGGTTTTCATCATAATAACAGCTATTACTGTTACCAGAGAGCTCACTCCCAGCCCACACACGGAGAGAGATGGCTTCTGCAGGTCAGCAGAAATTACAGGGTTGGATTAGAGGCCCAGCCACGGCAGAAGTGGAGAAGAGAGAGGGTCGGTGCGCACTGGTCTCTCGTCCTCTCGGACGCTGCAAGATGACGGCTCCCACAGAGGACAAGCGAGGTGCCCCTTGCTGACCACCGGACACACAAGCGAGGCCAACCCAGGCCATCAGCCGCCCGGAACCCTCCAGCTCGATGCACACATGTGAGCAAGCCCAGCGGAAACCGCCAGGCCGGCCCAGGCAGTAGACTGCCCAGCACCCCACAGAGCGGTGGTTTCTTTAGGGAACACGTTTGAGGTTGTTTGTTACGCAGGAGTAGCTGAGACACTGAACAACTGCATTGTGCAGATGAAGAGGCGGGAACAAAAAACCCTCCTGCTCTCCCCTGTGCAGCCTCAGCCCCTCTGACCCTCAGCCTCCAGGGCGACCGTTCCAAATGCAAACCTTGCCATGTCTTTGCCTCCCAGGGATGCTGCATGACTCTTCTGCATCCCAGAACTGGCCAAACTACTCCTCACCTGGGGGCCCGAAATTTCTGCCCCTGCCTCGCCAGATGAATTCTGCAGCAGGGGCGTTCCTCAGCCACTGTCAGTGGATCTCCAAAGACAAAGGCCCCCAAGCCTGGGGCTGTCCGAGGGGAGCAAATCTCCCAGAGAGACCAAAGCAGCTGTCCCCACTCTAGGCTGGCCACGGCCCTGTCCATTCCCCCCTGTCCCCTCCCACTGCTGCCTGTACTGTCGCTCACCATCTGCTCTGCCCTTGGAGTTCATTCCCCAGAGATCACGGCCTTATCCTCACCTTAGAACACCCCACACAGCCTGGCCCTGAGGTTCCAAGGGCACTGGTGAGAGTTTGTTGTGGCTGCTGGTGGTGTTCCTTACTAGCCCTACAGGTGTGACGCAGCCAGGGCTGGGAACGTGTGACGAAGCGGAAAGAGCACTGGGTTCAAATCATGCCCCTTTTGCTCGCTACCCTGTGATCAAGGGGCAGGTTCCCTACGAGCTCAGACTCCGGTTTCTTCACTTGCAAAAGGGAGCTGATGAGTCTTGCAGGATCCACAGGGACACTGGGAGAGCTGAACGTAACAGCAGGTTCGTCTATACCACAGCCAGCCCGACCAGCTGAGCGTAGCATGCTCACTACAGCCATCGCTGAGTAACAGCACCGCCCGCCCTCCCAGCCCAGAGCCACCTCGGCCCCCGCCACGGTGCAACTTGCACTGCGCATGCCCGTGCGCCATCTTCCTCCCACCCCTTCCCACAGGGAAAGGCCACCCCAGCGTCTTTGGTAGGGGGTAGGCACTATCTCTCTCTCTCTCTGCTTCTTTGATTTGATTTCAGGAATCTGCAGGACGCTGCCCCCCAAATGGAGGTGGCTTCTCTTACCCACCACATTTTGTGACGGCACCCTCTCCCCCACCCCCGCCCCAAGCAGGGACTCTGGGGCAATCCAAGCTTCCACCAGCTCGACCCATTTCACAGATCTAAGTAGTCCTTAAAGCCACATCTCTGGTCCTTGGGAAGATGCATCTTAATCCCTAGAAAAAGGGAGGCCTACCATAGACCCGGCCCATCTGGGCAGCACAGATGACGACACTGCCTAGGACGCAGAGGTTCGAGGCAGACGCCCCCAGCCCCGCCTGCATCGCGCCCCTGCACCCAAGCTTCATTTCCTAGACCTTCGGCCACGTGCTCGGTGGTGTCACGGCGGCTGTGAGGCGCTGCCTTGGAAAATAGGAAATTCAATTGTCTGACCAATAAAAAGCATTCCTGTATGTAATCTCTGTAATAGATTCTTAAATTCTCGGCGCTGACACACTGTTATGTGTTCGCGGTTATTATCTGTCCACTTCCAAACCTTAAGAGGTTAGATTGTTTAAAGATTTGTTAGCTATGAACTGCTTAAAGAAGGCAAAGTATAAACTCCTGGCTAATTGAAAAATAGCATTTTATCAGATTCTCCTCTGATATGATATTGTTAATGGTCGTACTTAGAATCCTCTCGATACTTCAGTAAGTGGGGAAATTAAAAAAATAACATCTTCGGGGCTTTGTGGAAAATGTGGCTGTTACCGATTTATACTGCTTTTTTAACCGTTATTTTCGTATATTTCCCACAATGCTTCGGATCCGAAGCAAACAGAAACTGAGTGATTACCCCAAAGTGTGCTAGATGAACTGGAAAAAGTCTATTCAAACAAAGCTCATTAGTTCTGATACCTCCAGGGCTATGACAAATTAAGCGCTGGTGAGTGTGCTAGCAGACAAAAGGGTGGTGGGAAAAACTAGGGCTGAGCTAGGCACTGTGTCAATAAATTCCCCCGAAAAAGGTAAAAGTTACAATTGGAGCTAAAATGAAATCCCTTTAAGGAGCATGTACAAAATAGATCATCCCTTCTTTCTTAAGTACATCTGTGAGCCCGCCTGTGATGAATGATTGCAGCCGGGAAGTGGCCACACCGGAGGAACTGCCTGGCCAGGTGCATATCCCAGGCGCTGGCTGCTGCTTCCCCCGGCATCGCCCTCAGCCGCCAGCGCTGCTGAGACTTGGCCCTGCCCCCAGGAAAGTGGGCCCGGGCTCCAGGAGCAAGAACTCGCACTTTCAGAGCCACGGGGCGGGGATCGGCTGGCTTGCCAGGCTCCAGGCCGGCAGACGCTGGGCCCCGAAGGGTTCCACAACCTAAGGTAACCCTGTGTGCTCAGCCAAAAGAGGAGTGTGCAGTGTAACCACGGGCTTTCGCTTTCCCGGCGTGTGAATCCACTGATACGAAGAACCTTAGACAATTCCGAAAAGGAGTTGTGCTCACAAGGAATCTGGCACAAAGAGGCTTCGGTCATAGTTTGTTGAATAAATGAACAATTGGGGGTACCTGATAAGGGAGCAGGAGTGACCCCAGGTTCTCAAGACTGTCCTTGGGTTTTCTGGAGGATGCGGTGGCCACGTATGCCCTTGACCTCACTGGCAACGTTTCTGTGCCACAGAGTAACCCGGCCTGACCGTAATTCCCAGGCCAACAGAGTGGGGAAAAGCCTCAGAGGGCGCCTAGTCCCCAGGCCACAAACGAGAAGAACCGGGAACAAATCTGACCCACAGACTTTTTGCCCCATTTTGTGTTGTTCCTCCTTTTCATTTGAAGTATTTGTCACTTAAAAATTCAGAGGGGCACCTGGGCGGCTCAGTCACTTAAACATCTGACTTCGGCTCAGGTTTACGGGCTCTTGCAATTTATGGGTTCAAGCCCCGCATCAGGCTCTGTGCTGACAGCTCAGAGCCTGGAACCTGCTTCAGATTCTGTGTCTCCCTCTCTCTCTCTGCCCCTCCCCAACTCATGCTTTCTCCCTCTCTCTCTCTCTGTCTCTCTCTCTCTGTCAAAAATAAACAAAAATAATTAAAACTTCTGAGTTTTCTCACAAACGTTCAAATTCCTGGCTTCTCTAGAAAGTGGGAAGATAGGGCCAAACACAGTCCATATTACCACATGGCACAGATAGTCAGGACAGGATTGCAGGTGCCCCATTCATCAAGGAGGCACACTTCAGCTTGCTGGCCCCTCCCAGCACACTAAACCCAGGTATTTTACCAATCTGGCCCCTGAAGGCATCTGAGTCCACAGCCTCTGGTTTGGTCACTAGTCGACTTGCCAAAAATATGACCCAGAAACTGGGGGGTGGCTTTCCAGGCTCACAGAGTGTGTCCATGGCAGTGCCAGGGTTAGACCCCAAGCCTCCGTGTTCTCAGTGTCACATTTACGGGAACCACCTCCTGCCCCATCCCCAGAAGAGTGAATTCTTCCCTCCTTTGTTGTGACTTCTATGCCTCGTTCATATTCTCTCACTGCCCTAGCCAGCCCCCCACCTGCACAAGCTAGGAGCCAGCCTTTGGGCCAGATGCTCTCACGCAATCATCTGTGCACGGTCCTGTCTCCACCGCTGGGTGCTGAGCCACTCAAGGGCAGGAGGAGTGTGGACGTCCCTCTATCTGCAGGGCCTGGTGCACCGTACATCCCGTGTCCCTTTCATCACACGGTGTCATGGCATCCTTCAGGCTCTGGGTCCCAAATCTTGATGAATGCATGCAGTAACGAAGCCCAAGACCACCAGTCTCTTCTTCAACACCTGACTAATCATTTGTTTCAAGTCCCTCTTCTGACGCAGACCCCCACTCGGGGTTCCTTTAGGTCCACTGAGGCTACCAAGGGAAACACCTTGTGGTTCCCATCCAGGGAGGCAGGGAAGTTACTTCCTTCAGTGCTCCTCTTTATACTCCTTCTGCTTTGTGTGCACGTTACTTACATTTCCAGACCCAAAGACATGGAGGGGCAATTCTTCCCGAGCTGATGCATGCTGTCACCTGCACATGAACTTGCTATTGCCCTCTGCCTTAGCATGACGGGGCCGTGGCTTGGAGGCACGTGCTCGTGGGGCCTGAGGACCACGGGGAAAGCAAGGAGCGGGAGCTGTGGGCACCCGCGATGGCGAAACACCAGCACCAGGAAGGATAGACCTCTGTGTCCCCCCCACCCCCCGTACGACCTTCTGCTGCACAGGCAGCTCGAAGCAATGCAGCTGTTGTTAAAAACAAAAGCATGACGGAGTCAAATTTTTTACTCTTGTCTTTCAAACGTTGAGAAATAGGTGGGAAGAAATTAGGGGTAATGGGCAATCCAGGTGTTCCCATCACCGAGTCAAAACTGGTCTAGGGAAGAAGAAAGAGTCAGAGGGGACCAGAGTGCAGAGCACACGGCCCGTGTGAGCATCCAAGCAGGACCCCGGGTTCTGCCGAGCCCAGCCCTTGTGCAGTCCACCATTCTGCATCGTTCCCTGCACCAACCAGGAAGGACGGGGCAGAGATGGGCACTTGGGGCTGAGGCAGGCAGGTGCCAGTCAGCCCCTCGCAGTTCCCAGAGGCTCCGGGCAGCACAGAAAGACCACCAAAGTTTCCCACCCGCAGGAAAGGAGTGAGGTTAGCCAGAAGAGAAAGCATGTGGATCTGGAGCTCCCGGCTGCAGGACAAGGTGCTGGCAGGTGTGGACACATCAGGGGCCAATGGGCAGCTGCTGGGCAGCAGCACTGAGGGATGTGTGGCCGGCCCCACGCCTGCACGCCAGCCACCCCTCCATCCCGGGGATGTGGTGATGGCCAATCCCGGACTCAGCTGAGGAGCTCCCAGTCAGCTGTTTCCCCAGAATTTAGCAGACTCGGTTTCTACTGCTGGCACGATGTTTACAGAAACTGGAGTTACAGTATCGCCCCCCCCCTTTGTTATGTCTGACCCGGTGGGCGAGAACGCATCCACACCACCCACTGGTTCATCCACGTTCACTCTCCCGCCACCACAGAGTATACTGGAAAGCATGCCCGCCCCCCTGGGGGAAGACCCCCTGTTGCCTGGTGACACACGGCAAGCAGGGCGCGGGGACAAGAAGGCGTCGTGAGGGTGGGTCAGCGTGGGGCGCTGGGGGAAAGCAGGGAGCAGGTGCTCTCCAGCCCTTCTACAGGGGGGGCCAGGCTGGGAGCGCGGGTGCTGGGCCTGTGGCGGGGCTCTCTGCAGCCTGTCGTGGAATCCCAGTATCCCTTCTTCCTGTGGGCGCAAACTCCACCTCTGTCCCTGGCCACAGACACCCAGGAGGAGGCCAGGCATGCCGGCCAAGCCTCCCGCTGTTGGCCAACATTCCCAAGGTGTCCCCCGATGCCATAGCAGGGAGGAGGACAAAGCTGTCACACACATGCTCTGTGGAGGGCAGCTCCACGCCACAGGAAGGAGCAGGCCCACTAGCACTCACTAGGGCCCTCCTGTCCTTTTGTCCACTCTTCTAAGGCTCCCCTCACCCCCTTTGTGGGGGCCCCGTCTTCACCCTGCTCCTTCCCACCTCCCTGACAATCCCGGAGATTCTGACCGAGACCTTCCAGGCTTTCACGTGTCTATCTGTTCTCTTTCTTCAAAATGTTTATCATCATCCTGATCAATAAATGATCTGTGCAATAATTAATCTAACGTGTCCCTTCTCCCTGCTAGACGGCCAGCTTCACAGCAGCAGTGATGGCTGATCTCTTGTTTGCATGGCGCCTGTATATAATAGGCACTCAATAAGTGCTCCAATGAGAGAGAGCCAGGCACATTTATTCATTCAAACATTTACTCAAGATAAGTGCTTGGTGAAAACCGGCCATGAGCAAATTGGGATTTTTGTCACATAGCCGTGTTTGTGATAAATTTGTACCAAGACCACCTACTTAGGAATCTCGCAGGCTAGACACAGGGCCCACGTTTTCTAGAAAGACCACCCTGCCCTTCTTCAAGAAACGCAGTTAAGCCCTCCCCCTGCCAATCTCCACCCCCAAAATAGCCCACCAGGGGCCAAACTTCCCAATGCAATTTAAACTCTGGTCCTCCAAGCCCAGCACCAGCACCCCAGAGCTTGAGAATACCTGTGGGGTCCACACATACAGCAACCCCCTGGCGCCCAGCGTCGGCCCCAGCGTGGCCAGCACGGAGCACCTCTTCCGAAGCTGGTTCCGTTCTCTGATGGGCTCCTTCTCCACACCAGCCATCCACACGACAGTATCTTGCAAATGTGGAGAGTTTTTTCATTGCACAAGTAATAGCTGCTCATCCTCGAGCATTGTGCACGAGTGGATGAGCGAGAGAAACCACCCATGATTCCACCATCCATCTGGACCACCAGCACTGTTGGCATTCTGGTGTGATCCTTCCAGGCTTCCATTGTCTGCTGCTCCTCAGTTGTCTCCTTCTCGGTAAGCTCTGTGTTTGGGGGTGCCTAGGGCTCAGACACTGGCTCTCATCTCCTCCCCGGTTACACTCACATGCTTGGTACTCCCTCCAGCCCCACGGCTTCCAGGACCAGCTTTCAGCTGTCTGCTGCGAGGGGCACATCTCAGGTCCCACTGCCCAGTCATCACCCCCTGGATGTCCAGCTCATGCCTCACATTTAACACGTCCACAGACGTCCCTCCACACCTCCAAAAGGCAGGACGCAATGCTGCACAAGTACCTTGCTCACTTCGCTTGAATCCCAACCCTTCCCGCTCTCGTCTTTATTTAAAATTTTGATATTTTGGGGGATGCGTTGGGGGCTCAGTCGGTTGAGTGTCCGACTCTTGATTTCGGCTCAGGTCATGATCTCACGGTTCGTGAGGTCTGACAGCACAGAGCCGGCTTGGGATTCTCTCGCTCCCTCCCTCTCTGCCTCTCCCCTACTCTCTCTCTCTCTCTCTCTCTCTCTCTCTCTCTCAAAATAAATCAATCGATATTAAGAAAATAAAAAAATAGGGGCGCCTGGGTGGCGCAGTCGGTTAAGCGTCCGACTTCAGCCAGGTCACGATCTCGCGGTCCGTGAGTTCGAGCCCCGCGTCAGGCTCTGGGCTGATGGCTCGGAGCCTGGAGCCTGTTTCCGATTCTGTGTCTCCCTCTCTCTCTGCCCCTCCCCCGTTCATGCTCTGTCTCTCTCTGTCCCAACAATAAATAAAAAACGTTGAAAAAAAAAATAAAATAAAAAAATAAAATTTTGATATCTTGTTCATCATTTGTGCGTTAATGTTGGCTTTTTAAACATTGTGTTAAAATATGATTTAATTTGATCACAGAGTTTGTCGGCACTCCCTTGAGTTTCGCACCAGAGGTGAGTACCTCATTCTCTTGACCCTAGTCCCTGACCCCTCCCACTTGGATCAGCACTATGCATCCAGCAGCCGAGCCACTGACCTCCTGTTTCTAGC